>NC_056732.1:306596001-306677346 GCF_019279795.1 Protopterus annectens | reverse complement strand
TTTGATAAACATGGGTTTGAACTCATGGGGCTCATATGCAAACACTATCAACAGGCAACTGAGAACTTAATATTGGATATTACCAAGTTGGATGGGGAGATTAAAAACGACCTTAACTTCCATAGGTATAGATTCAGTTATGACCGGACCTATACCAGTATTGATGAGAAACTACAGATTCCATCAGATGTAGTGAGAGGTTAGTGGACCAAAGAAAGTCCACAACTTCCAATGACATTAGAGAAGTCTCGAATTTTCGGGAGCCAGCCTCGTCTCCTCCATTGGACCAGGGCCGGAGGAACAAAAATCGATCCAAGAACAGGAGGAATTAGTTTTGACCTCGGAAGTTCCTTATAACAGTTTGAAATCCAATACCATTGTGTATAATACTGGTAGGGATTTCAAAATTTACAACTTCTCAGACTTCCATCTTGAACAGGAGTTAGTAGATTTGTTGGCAGTAGATCGGACTTAACCTGGTCTATTACATAAAACTGGAAAAGTGTGGTTTGGATTGTCCAAAACATGTTTGGCTAAGGCATTTTCCTTTTTACCTTTTCTCATGGCATATAAATGTTCATAAATGCGTTCCTGTAATTTTCTGCCGGTCTTCCCGACATAGAACGCTGAACAACAAGTGCATTGGGTTATATATACCACTTTTGAACTAAGGCAGTTGATCTGCCCTTAATAAAATATGTAGAGTCTCTTATTAAATGCCTAGAGCCCGTCTTTATGTACCTACAATATCGGCACATATTACATTTAAACATGCCATCCCGAGAACTGAATGACAATGTTTTCCTCTGTAAAATACCCTTGAGGTTAGGACTCCTTCTAAATACTATTTTTGGATGTTCTACAATGGACTTGTTTAATGAATCATCTTGGAATATTAAATTCCAGTTTTTCAATATAATAGAAAATAATTCTTTAGCGTCCATACTAAATGTCAAAATAAAACTTTTAAACATAGTGGTAGCTGGAACTCTAGGTATACAGTTGGTCTCCAGTACCAAGGGGTCTTGGCTCAAAATGGGTACATAAAACCCAGATGTCCTCATGACCCAGACTTCTTCTACTAAACTGTTGATGAGGTCCATAGGGTATCCCCTATTTAAGAACAAGTTGGACATGAAACAACATTCCTCCAAAAAAAATCACATTCTCGGGTTACCATGCGGGCTAACCTAACCAATTGTCCTTTAATGATGGACCTTTTTTGGGAAAATGGATGGCAACTAGTAAAATGAACATAACTATTAGAAAAGGTCTCCTTTCTATATATCTTAGCTATAAAACATCCATTTTCAAGCTCTTTCATCAGGTCAATATCCAAATAAGTTACCCTATTGGTAGTATAGCAGTGGGTAAAACTAAAAAATTCAGAAGATGAATTAAACAACTCCATTAACTTGAGAGCTGTCTCATTGTTACCTTTCATGATGATAAACATATCATCCAGAAATCAGGTATACATGGACACAGTCTCCATAAATAGGGGATTGGGAAAGATGTAAGCTGCCTCACAATATGCCATAATCAAATTGGCTACACTAGCTCCACATGGGGATCCCATGGGCACCACTATCAACTGATGAAAAAATCTATTGTTGAAAAAAACATAGTTGTGAGTCAAGATTATATCTAATAATTCACTAACTATTTGAATTTCTTTCACTGGAGCTTTTTTTCATGTTAACATAGCCGGAATCCAGTCTAGGGCTACTGAGTGGGGAATGGAAGAATAAAGGTCTTTCATGTCGACAGTTAAAAAATAACTATCCTCACTATACGTAGTTTTATTAATCCTAGAAAGAAAAGACCAAGAATCTTTTGAAATTTGGGGCTCACGGGATACATATGTCTTAAGGATGGCATCGACAACCTTTGCGCAAGCATAACTAATGCTGCCCCTGGCACTAATTAATGGATGCATAGGTGGATCACAGGGATCCTTATGGATCTTAGGAGATCCAAAAATAGTAGGAATTCTGTAAGTCGGTAACAATATATAGTTAAGTAAATCTAAGTCTATGGTTCCATTAATAAACATGTCTCTAAAATAGCCTGACACTCGGGAATTGCCCATGTATACTTCATTCCTGGATATCTCGGAATAGGTATCACTACTGAGAATAATTTCCATTTTGTTGACGTAATCATATTCATTCATAACAACCAACCCTCCTCCCTTGTCAGGTTGCATGACTCTAACTGAGGAGTTGACTAAGGACTCTAGTAATACTTTTTCTTCCCTACTAATATTAGTTTGTTCCCTGTACTTTTGAACAGGGGAGGGCCTTTATCCCTTTTGTTGGAATACAGAGAGTTGGTATGGCAACTAAAATTGGATGCGTGTCATACACCTGGCATCAATGGTTCTTTGGCTTTAACATGCCTTCTAAAATTAAAACAGTTGACTAGATAAAAGATCATTTTTTCCCCTATTGGCCATGTCCATTTTCTACAACACATAATAGTAATGTTTTGTTATTCAACATGAATGATTTACATTTTACCCCCTATACGATAGAATGTTTAGTGTGTATTAGATTAGTTTTTCTTTTTTTACTGTCATTTGATTAGATTTATCATATATAATTATAGATTTAGTATGGGTTGGTCAGCTTTGTGGCTATATAATTGAGTATATCATTTTTCATAGTTTTTCCAGTAAATTTAGTATTAGTTTGTATCAACATTTTCTGTTTTACTACCTTATATTCAGTGTTAGTTTTACTGGGTGGGTAGATGAGGGGTTTGTTTCGCCTAGAGGAAGTGGGCGGAACCAGTTTTTAGGGTGTTTCAGCCCTTTTATTTTATCATGATCGCTATCGTCGACATAGTATATATCTTTTTCGAAACTGGTTATTTATTTATTTACTGTCTAGCTGGAGTACTGTATCTTTAAATCAAGGGGATGAGATTATGATTCTTCTTACGAGTGGTTTGTAGACAGTAAAGTGTCATTTCGGTAAAGTCTGTTATTAAATATTCTTTTATCAACAGTCGTTGTAACAACCTAGATTGATATGATTAATTTATCAATTTCTAGTTGTGTATCCAAATGTAATACTGACTGGGGTAAGTTTTTAGTTTGCTTACCATTTTACATTCATATATTAATTATTTCTGTGAATATTTTAGTAGGGTAATACTATGTTATACCGACTAAGATAGACATGTTGTTAATGAATATTTCTGCTGTAATTTTTACTGGGTTGCAGGTTAGAACATTTTTTATCAGATGTTTTCAGACTGTATTCTTAATGCTTTTAACCCAGGTAAGCCAACAGAGTGTTTTTTATCCTCGCGGTACAACACACCATGTAGTATTGTTTTGTTTATCTACATTGGTTTTGCAGTGTATATGGGCTACAGAGTTAGTGTATTTGCTTTGGTATATACAGATTTTTCACAAAAGACGAACAATTATATCAACGTTTATGAATGGAGGATTAAGTGGAACTTGAATGGTTTGATTAAACAGGGTGAATTAGGTGATTTTTACAAGGTTGTATTTAAAACATGTGGTTGAGTTTTAAACTGTTTGACGTTATTTCTGAAGAAGTCAGCATGTTAGCTGATGAAAAGCCTGAGTTTTAGAGCTTAAAATAAAAGTGGAAATATTTTGATATACTTGGCATCCTATTTCATCATTTTGCTGTACTAGCTATCACATTTGGATACTACAACCTGGTGATCCGGAACGCACCCTTTTGGAGTTTCTATTTTTGGTTTTTCCATTCCCATATATTAAAAATAAACATCCCTCTAGGCTGATCAAGCAGTATGATGCACAGGAGACACTCCAGGTGCAGCTAACTGTAGACAAGACACCTATCCAAGTTATAGCCAGCTATAGGCCCCTATCCACGAATCAAGATAGACACTCTACCTATTTGGACTTACTTGAATCTATAAAGGTTCTACCTTGCACTCTGATCCTGGGTGACTTCAATTACCCAACCATAGACTGGAAAAACTACTCTAGTCAAAACCCATTTGCTCAGAGATTTCTCGACTTCATCAACTCTAATGCTCTGGATCACCTGGTAAATATCCCTACAAGGGATGAAAATATCTTAAACTTGGTACTGACAAACATGGCCAACCACTGTAGTACCCTCAGAGTGTCACCCTCCCTGGTGAGATCCAATCACCAGGCAGTCACCTTCTCTCTTAGCGTCCTACCTCCCCCTTCCAGCTGCGATCAGGCAAAAAAAAAAAACTTCACCAAGGCCAACTACAGCTTCATAGCTCCCCCCAACTGAGGGAACAGATTGAACAGACACTTATGCAGAGACTTACACCAGGGCTCTATACAAGCACCTATATAGCTACATAGACTCGGCTGTACCAGAGAACCAAAATATCCCTATCAAGGAGAAGCAAACCAGTCTGGTGGACTTCTGCCCTAAACAGACTTTAATAAAAGAAAAAAAAACACTGACCAAAAGCAGGAAGGGGCGAGTGACAAATTGGAAGCAAACCCTCCTTAACCTAAACAAACAATTCAGGGCCATCATGAGATCCTCCAAAGCTAACTTTGAGTCCAAACTGGCCTTCTCATCAAAAGACAGTCATAAGGCTTTCTTTAGCTACATTTGTAACCTAAAGAGCAAGCAAAAGCCCTGTACAGAATTCGTGGTCAATGGCCCTCCGCACATGGGTCTATATCATATAATCTAAGTTCCGAAACTTTGAATCATTAAAGATTGAACTGTAATGATCGAAGACTCAGAACTTCAAAAAAACCCCCAAAAAACACCAACACAAAAAAAAAAAAACATTATACGGGGGGGGGGACCCCTGCACCCCCACACCCCCTGCTACTTAAATATACCATCTCCGAGATTGCCCTACAGTGCAGTAAAGGGGAATCTTACCTTTCTGCACTGTATGGTGATCTCCGTTATGTGATTCGAAGTTTTAAAACTACGATCATTAAAGTTCGACTTTTAATGATTCAAAGTTTTAAAACTTCAATCATATGATAGGAATCCTACACAAACTAATACCAATGACATAGCTAACCTGCTTGCCGACAGGTTTAGTGAAAACTTTAACCCCCGTCCCCCCCAAAGTTAATCAAGATATCCTCAACACCTGTTCCCCACCTCTTATCTCAAATGAACAGATCTTGAATGCCCTCTGAAAGGCAAAAAATACAGCTTCCATGATACCTGACAGCATCCCAGGCTGCATCTTGCATGACCTCAAGCAGGAACTTGCAACACCTTTAGATACCCAGTTCACCACAGATTAAGCACTGGATATGTACATGCCGAGTGGAGGATGGCTACTGTCATTCCATTGCACAAAGGTGGTACAACCACAGACACAGGTAACTAACAGCCCATTAGCCTTACTAGCCTGACATGTAAGACCATGGAATACATAATTATAGATCTCATAAACCAGGACATCTGTAGCCTCCAAGCATTTCACCCTACTCAGTATGGGTTTGTCAAGGGGGATCATGCCTGTTGAACCTGGTGGACTTTTTTGAAACAGTCACCAAGGCCCTGGACAAGGGAAAAAGAGGTGCACACTGCCTACCTTGACTTGGCGAAAGCTTTTGACACTGTACCCCATTCAGATATAGTAGATAAACTCACTCAGCTGGGCGTCAACCCTTACATCACTAGATGGATTACCAATTGGCTCACTGACAGAACCCATACAGTCAAAATAGGGGATTCCACCTCAAATATTAAATCTGTAACTAGTGGGGTCTCTCAGAGTTCAGTCTTAGGACCCCTGCTTTTTGGAATATACTTTTCCGATGTGCAGGCAAAAAACAAAGGTCTATGGCTGAACAAATTTGCAGATGACTGCAAAATGGGGGTGGTCATTGACTCCCCTAATGATGTAAACATTCTCCAGGAGGGTCTTACCCAAACTAATGACTGGTGCATAAAACATGGCCTCAAACTCAATGCCAAAAAGTGTATAGTTAACCCCTTCAGTAAAAATGATGTACCCGCAAAGTACCACATCAACAACAGCGTCCTTAGCACACAATCAGTAGTAAGGGATCTGGGCACCCTGGTAGACAGCAATCTAGCATTTGATCAACATGTAGCCTCAGTAGTGCGTAGGGCATACTACATGGCTCATCTCATAAATACAGACATAGCATCCAGGAAAAAAGAAGTCATAACCTCTCTGTACTCTTCCCTAATCAGGCCTATAATCGAGTACAATGCCCCCTTTGGTATGTATCTCACTAGGCACTTGCGGCAGCTGGAAGGACCACAGAGGTTCCTGACTCAAAGAATTCAGGGTCTCCAACACCTATCCTATGTGAATAGGCTAAAGTCCCTCTCAGTTTACTCTGTCTCATATAGACTGCTCAAGGGAGGACCTCTGTCTGGCATTTGGAGCCATCTCAAACCCCGCCCTATTGGAAGTGCTGCATATCTGTAAATCAAACGCCACATGTGTCATGAGCACTTGGGACCTAAACCTAGCCTGCAACATTAATAGAACTGCTGGCAGGACATATATGTGTCCCAGAGACTCCCCCATCTGTGGAATAGACTCCCTCTTCGGTTAAGCAGAGTACTTCTCTGTCCTTGTTCAAGCATAACCTGGATGACTGGATGGGTAATAGAAAATTTACCCCTGGGATCCCACCTATGTCTCTGCTCAGCAGGGAGGATTGGTGCTGACCTTGGAAACATGGGCATAAAACTTTGGCTAGGCTTGGAAGGGCCTCATGGCCAATAGACTAGTGACTTCCTATGATCCTATGATCCAATGATCCTATATTCATAGCTGCATGCAGTAGAAAGTATCAAACTCTTATCACACTGCATGAAAATGCTGGAGAGGATGATCAACTAATGGATATGCAGATTAGTAGAAAATAAAATGGGAGATGAGCAGTTTTAGTTCAGATCAGAATGCTGTACAACTGACCCAATATTTGCAATCAGACAGATATTGGAGAAGAAGTTGGAGATTTGAAAAGAGTTTAAGTGCTGCTTCCTAGACTTTAAATAAGAATATAACAATGTCCAGAAAAAGCTAATTTGGGTATTTCTATGATGGTCCAAAGTCCCAGAATCATGGGTAGAATTTCTTCGGGCTATATAATGGTCCCAATGACACAAGTATGAACAGTGTTTAGACTTACAGCATGGTGGATGTACATCAGGGTTCATCTCTGAACCCACTGCTGTTCATACTGTTGATGGACTACATTAACAAATGGGTCAGGATGACAAATAAATAAATAAAGCTTCTGTATTAAGCATATCTAAACAGGATTTTCTGCAAATGGTGGGGGACTAGAATGCAAAACTAAAGGCACATGAGATGGAATTCAGTAAAGACAACACAGCGGTCTGGTAGAAAATGGATGAAATCAGAAGAAGCTAAAAAATGAAACAGAAGGGAAAACAGTGGAACTGTTTAATGGCTTCAAACATCTGGGAGGTATGGTTGAGGAGAAGAGAAGTCTGAATTAATAGGTCAAAGGTAGAACCAGAGACACTGCAGACAATGGCTATTAAGGAAGGTAGGAGAGTCATTCTGAATTGAGAGATGCTGCACCAGTGGACATAACACCCTAACTCCATGCAATAACCTGGAAAAGGACATCTGCAATGATGATGATTATAATCATATAATAACATGCGGCATTATACAGAAACTGAGGAAGATAACTTCTTAAGAGAGAATGATAACATTTCAACTCAAAGTGAAGCAACAGATGAATAAGAGACTGTAGTCAAACTTGGCAGTGTTTGCAGTAAAGAAAAGTTTAAGAGGATAACAAGCTGAAAATATGAATAATTCAAGGAGAAATGGAACAAGCTTGTGCAATTAGCAAGATGTAGATGGAGAAAAATAAAAGGCAGACATTCAGTTTTGTATACCTGGAGACAACAAAAGCCATGAGATAAACATAAGTGATAGTAGATAAAACAGCATGAAGCAGGACTAAAAGATAAATGATGTAAATTAAATGAAAGGGAAGAACAAAGAAACTAGTGGGAAAAGCAAGTATTGTCACAGAAGAACACATAGGGAGTGGAGCCTAAAAACATGGACCTACAAGTTAATGCAGAGTCCTTATTACACGTGTAAAATAAAATAAATACAATGCATGGAGGATGGAAGAAATAATAGGCAAGCGTGGGCCATGACAGTTTTTTCAGGCCTGATTGTAGAGGGAGAATTTGGTGGACTGGCTGATGGACACCCACATTTGCAGCCTGGAGTGCATTCTCATATGACATGCAGAGTCAAAAGCAATCTGACCTTGATCTGTGAGCCATTAGTGGCTGGACCCAGCCATGTTGGATATAGCACTGAGCAGCATGGCAGTCAATTGTCATCACACTCAATTTCCCTTCATGGTGTTCCTTTCCTTGTGCATCACTTCCATCATCAGTTTGTACTCCAATCCTCCCCAGCACCCAATGTCCATCCTTTTGTCTTTCTCTCTCTCTCTCTCCTTTGTGTTCTACCCTATTTGTATCAGCAACTCCCCTGTAGGACATAGTCCATCTTTTGTACTTCTTTGTCTGCTCCTATCCCTATGCCCTTTCTTCTGCCCACATCTACCCCCTTGTCAAATTCCCCTTCTTGAAATAATGTCCTTGCTTCCCCATCTACATCCTTTTGTGAGTATGCTCTTCCCCTGTCAGACTGTCTTAAATACCAGTTCCTTCCAATCTGTAGCAACAAAAAAAATAGTAGGAGTTTTGCTGTCTAGTCCTTACCAGACCTGCCAGCTGTGTTTATACTGGTGTATCAATGCTTGTGTGAATAGGAACAAATAACATGTCACATGCATACTACTGAGTTTACAAGATTACATGACCACCATTTTCTATTGCCAATCATTACATGAACTGTGGAATTTTCAATTAGTTCATCTCCAGTGCACAACATAAGTATTACTGTTTTTAATCAACTCCAGACAGCACTGAGCAGCTCTGACTATGCTATTCTACCGCTCTTCAGTCATGTAAGTGATTTGTTTTTCTGAATCTAGACCCATTAGTTTAGGCATATGCAGATGATTTGTGTTACTGGCTATGTATAAACTGAGGATTCAGACACATAATAAGAGAAATATAATTATGGCTGCCAGCCACAAATCAGCAAACTGAACTGCATGAAGGGGAGGAAGTGGTACTACAAGGAATGTGAAGGAGGGAGAAAGAGGTTGCAAGGGATGATGAGAGGAGTTACCACATGGGAGGCAGTAGCAAAGGAAAAAAATGACATTGAAAAAATCTATTACATGGTACTTTGCCAGCAAAGGGATTCAGTGAGTAGCAGAAGCACTGGATGGCTGTGCTAGCCACGAAAGAACTGCACTCCAAGGGTCCCTGTGGTGGTTCAATGTTTGTTATACATACATTAAAACTATATATATTGTAGCTATCTGTTTTTGTCTAGTTGGGTACATATGTTGTTTCTACAGGGGAGCAGTGTTTCAGTGTAATTAGGCATTGTTCTCTGTAGTGTGTGGTTTTGTTATTTCCTGTTTTCCTTTTCTGTGACTTTCAAAGTCACACCAGTGGAGAGTTTGCCTGGCATCACCCTGAGTATGTTCTCTGCACAGATTAAGAACGGTATTTAAGTAAATAAATATATCATGCATACACACATCTATACATTAACATTATGTATGATTTTTGTCTGTCTCCAAATTATTATTATTATTATTATTATTATTATTATTATTATTATTATTATTATTACTGTTATTTTTATTATTACTACTACTATTATTATTACTATTATTATTATTATTATTATTACTGTTATTTTTATTATTACTACTACTATTATTATTACTATTATTATTATTATTATTATTATTATTATTATTATTATTATTATTATTATTATTATTACTGTTATTATTTTTATTACTACTATTATTATTATTACTATTATTATTATTATTATTATTATTATTGTTGTTGTTGTTGTTGTTGTCCAGAATTCTTGAACAAAGTAGTTGAGAGGTATAACACTATGTTGTGTGAATCATACTTCTCAGCTACATTGCAGAACATTTCTGGACAAAATAAAATATGAGGGGGGATCAAAGGACTAAACTCGGAGACAATGCTTAGTAAGTGTTACTGTATTATACTGAAACAGTTAATAGACAAATGGCTTATGCATCCATGTGCACTTTCTAAACAATAGGAAGTATGGAACTATAATGTATGGCATTACTGATTGAATGTAATCCTCACTGATTTATCAGAAAATCAAATAGTTTACAAGTAGCAGGGCAAAAATATGAGTCAAATTCCTGAACATTATGCAAAAGTCTGAACAGCTGAGAGTATGTGCTTTGCCATGTTGCCATGTTGCAAAGACTGGCATATGTGAAGAGTCCAGTTTGCCCCTTGAATCAGAATGATGATGCCTTGTAGCCTCCAGACTGGATGGCTTCAGTTCACGTACCACCTCCCACTCCAAATGGTTAGCATGGGGAGAACTGCTGAGCATCTGAGAAAAGAGGTATACACTACCACAATAAGGTGTCACCTCTCACTTTGCAGCTCCCTTCAGGAATCTGTGCATTAGGGAATTTGTCCTGATGTGTATGCATCCTTTAACTATCCTTCAACTATCCCTATTTGAGCTGTGGCTCACTGGGGAGTTGTACTATAATGAAGCCATATTTGAAGATTCTATGTTTTGCTAGCTGAGAAAGAAAAATAAATGATGGATAGAAATTTAGTTTTTTTTCTGAGGAGCAAAGTTAGTTAAAATGTTCAGAGAAAAGGAAAGCTTTTTAGGAAAAGCCATGTTAAACAGATATCAGCAATACCTGGATAGTACTAAGAAAGGGAACAGGGAAGGTTCTTGAAGACTGTCATATAAAACACTATAAGAAAAATGTTTTGATCAATAAATACAGGAGGAAAAAAGATGTGGTATCAGGATTTAATGAATAGATATTATAGTACAGATGGGTGAGAAAGGGATATGAGGGATAGAACAAAATGTATATTAAAAAGCAAATTGTTTTATATAAAAACAGACCTTTAGTCTTTTGATAGATTACCAGTTAAAGGACACATAAATATAAAAGAATGGAAGAAAAACATTGCAATGTATCAGCTTGATATACAGAAAAATGAAATGAGTGTGCGTTTATGACATTTAAAAAGATTAGGGCATTATGGGAAAGAATAATTCAGATTTTTAGAAAACATTCTTAGAAGTATCAACATAAATATGATATTATATGGAGAGTATGGAATAAGGTTTGAAAATCAAACAGCAAATATTTTTCTGTGTGCTTTTTGCCTGGGTTTGTTAGACACCAGCCCCCTTTCATTGGTCTTCAGCATTGACAGTACTCTAAAGTACTTCACACCTGAAGGAAACCACTAGTCAGAGGAAAATACCAGCTGGAGAAGACTGACATCCAGACAGCCATGGAGAAGTTTCTGGTCTTGCCTTCATATGCTTTCTTTGTGTCACAGAGGTGGGGAAGTGTCTTCCCTTTTTCAATGGCCTGAGAGTCTAATTTCATCCTTGAAGCCTGAGCTTTCTAGATTCCAGAACTAGTCTCTAATTGTGGCTGCATTATCTGATTGCAGGCTATGAGGACATTTCTACTAAGGCCTAATTCCACTTTGTTGGATAATGTGAGCATTTGTGTCACTGGGAGGGCCTACCATTCCCTGTTCTCATGTCTGCTCTCACCAACATGCTCAACAAAGGTTACCATCACCATGTTTACAGCACCAAACCCATGCTTCTATTCACTTGCTGATTTCCAGTGCCTACAAATCTCTTGTTGTAAACAAATATAGTAAACTGTAAATATCACTCCTTGTTCACAGAAACAGTGACACAGCTTTAGCTGTACACATTCATCTTCTGTCACCTCACCTCCAACACTCAAGCCACTATTCATCTTGGGTCATTTGGGTCACACTCAGGGCTTTATCCCTCTGTGCATCTAGCCAAAACAGAAAAAATAACAAGATCTTAATGACATGTACTTGATATATTTGGAAGGAAATTTAATGTTCTGCATTATAAATACTGGGACTTAAATAATAAAAATGCAAAAAGGGAGGGACAGAAAGCAGAACTTGTATTCAAAATTATCTGGTTATGTAAATATGTACTATGTAAAAAATGTAAGTACACACACACACACAAGATATATATATGTTCTGTTTTATCTAGTAACTATGAACCTGTTCAGTCTGCCATCCATTCCCTATTGCAATATCACTACCTTATAATTTTTTAAATGTAACATAGGCAATTTATTTCTCAAGGGCAACAGGCACTTTATTTGTGGATGAAACAATGAAATATTAAATTGTTTGCCAACAGCAACCTCTTCATTAGTTACAGATCTTGCAGATCTCTTTAATGTGGAATTATTTAGATGACTTTTACAGCAGAGATTGTGCATATTTACTGATACTGGTGGACTGTAGAAGTTTGAGTAGACTTTTATGATGGAAATATTCTGAACTGGGCAGTATTCTCATTATTGGTTCATGCATTTTGTTTCATTGCTTACTGGAAAAATGTTCAAAAAAAATTTAAAATGACTCTAACAAGTGTGCTGTAATATATGTATATTTCTGGGGGTGTAGATACGTTCAGTTGTCCGTAATTTTGTAAAAAGACTAGGATTCATCCTGATATCTGGTTTGCTGACTACTGCTGGTAACTTTTCTTCTGTCAAGTGACCAAGGAGTTAAAGTTTTAGACTTTATAGCTTTCAGAAAAAGCATGATAATGTAAAACTTGTTATTCTAGCAACATGCTAAATAAATAAAGGCACTATCAGTCCCTGATATTTGGCCATTTGTCCCCTCATTATTTTTTATCTTTCTCCTGGCTGCTGGCAAATACAAATGACCTCAGAGGTTTTTAACAAAGAAGATCAAGGGCCTCTAGAATGTGCCTTACATAGACTGACTAAAATCCCTGTCACTATACTCTGTAGAGTATAGATTTCATATGGGGAGGCCTACAGAGCAACCCAAGACCTAAACCTAATGAAGTTACTGCATATCTATAAATCAAATGGGTCTAAGGCTACTCATTCCAGGTCCTTAAATATGGCCTGTGACTGAAATAAGACAGATTTATCTCCCACTGACTGCCACGTCTTTGGAACCGGCTACTAATTCATGTGAAACAGAGCACGTCTATGACAGTGTTCAAGAGGAACCTGAATGAATGGATGAGACACAGTAAATTCTTACCAGGGATAACATCCACAACCTTCCAGGACATGGGCAGTCATCACTAAATGCAGTCTTGGGTACTGACTAGTACCTCTACTGTACTACACTACTACACTACACTGGGTTAAAATGGCTAGGCTTAAAAATCACCTCCGGGTCAATAGCGTAGTAATATCCTCTGATCCTATGACATTGCTGTCACTTGTTCAAATTAAGCAGGCGTTATTCTCAGTTTGCAGAACTAGTGAGTGCATTTGTGTAAAGCTAGCTGGCATACTTTACTGTGGCTTTTGTAAAACAGAGATAAGAGGTGTGCACAATCAATAAAAAATAAAGTGGTTGCAACTGAGGTTTCTCGGCGTTGCCTTTGATGAAAAGGACTGTGTGGAGAAGGAATTGTAGTGTATCTAAAAGTAGCAAGTTAGCCATATTTTCTTTCACTTTTCATCACAAACATCAGCAGTGTACACAGTATCTGACTGATTGACTGTGGTGGTCTGGACAGGATGTGTGTTACAGCAACTGAGCACTGGCACAAGGGTGCAGTGAACAGCATTGCTGACTCACAGCGCTTGGGTCTCTAATTAAGTTTTTAGCTGTGGACTCTGCATTAACTCCCAGGTTCTATGTAGTTTTTATCCAAGTGTTCTCAGTTGTATAATGAATGCCTGTCCCTTTTTAGCAATTATGTCCAGTGAAAAAACATGAAATGTGACATATATAGATGTTTTCTAGGGGAAGGAGTGCTTGTAAGGAGTGGACTTTTTAGCTTAGGCTCTGAAAAGGAAATTGGTTATTTTCTAATTCATGTAGCTATAAAATTCAGTATAAAAATTGTAAAAGTATTTGAATGCAAACACACTAGTTATTAAAGCAGCATGATGACAGGGAGTACTTCAGTACAGAGAGATTCAACTATATACATAGCCATGAGTTCCTTTATACCTTTCTGTCAAAAACAAACACCAAGTTCATACAGAGTTTAAAGTTGTAACTTTGACAATATCTATTTATGTACATTGTCAAGGCTCGAATGAGTAAACATTGTAAAAATATGTGGAAAGGAGGACAGTTTGACAAAATCTCTAAGGGAGGTAGCATACTCCTCAGCTGTCCAGGTCTTTGCAGAATGTCTAGATTTTTGCCCCATATTCCTCCTAAAAAGGATTTAAGTTGCTAAATAGTTTTAGGCATCATATCCTTTAGAAAAATGCATACCAACATAAATCCTGTTATTCCAGCAATTTTATAAGTTCATGAAAGCAATATTTATAATCTGCCCCTATTTATTTTAGGCTTTGTCCGGATTTCTTGCACAAGAAGTTGAGGAGTGTGGGTGTGTGTGTGTGTCTGCGTCTGTCTGTCTGTGTGTGTGTGAGAGAAACAGACAGACAGAGAGTCAGAGAGAGAGAGAGAGAAATGCCCTAGTTAGATGTAGCAGGTGAAATTTATTTTCAAGTGTATTTTCAAGAAATTGTAAGCTTCAAGGGAAGCAAAGGTTGCTGCTGCTCATGCTAAGTCTGCTTAAAATGTGCAACTGTTTTGTTTAGCAAATGGTATCATTACTGTGGTATAGAATTTTAAAGCATGTTAGCACAGCAGGTAGCATACTTGCATCTTGATGCAAAGGGCTGTAGGTTCTATTCCTACAACATGTACATTTGTATTTTAAGGGGGTATGGTACTGCAGTCCTTAGTATGTCCTCCTTTGGATGAGACACCTAATAACTATGAACCTACTTTTCTGCTTGCCTCCCATTCCCTATTGCAATATACCAGCTTACCATTTCTTTTACTGTAACATAGGCAATTTATTCTTCAAGAGCAACAGGCAGGGAATTTGTAAATGAAACACTGAAATATAAAGTTTTCTAGCAACAACCTCTTCATTAGTTTCAGATCTGTTTAATGTGGAATTATTCAGGTGACTTTTACTTCTGCAGAGATTCTGCATATTGATTGATATTGGTGGATTGTATGACAGAAGTTTGAGTGGCCCTTTAGGGTTGAAATGTTCTGAATTGCGCAGGTTGTCCTTATTGGTTCATATGATTTGTTTCATTGCTTAAAGGAAAAATGTTCAGAACTATAAAATTAAAATACACTCTAACAAATGGTGCTGTATTATACAAGGGATATAATTCAATTATTATATAGTATAATTAATACAGTCAGGAAGGTGAATCAAAGAACTTTTGCATGGTTCTAAAAATGTGTGCAAGGAGCCTATGATTTGGAAACAGCCCGAAGGTCAACTTACCATGCCACTGGCCAGATGCATTTTCTTTGAATGTGGGTTTCAATGCTGTTTCAGTGAATGGGGGTTTCAAAGCTAAAGTTTTAATGCTAAGTCTGTTTTCATTGTAAAACTATTGCTTTGTTTAGGTTTAGTAAATGTCTATCAGACTGTGCTATAAAATCTGAAATAAAAGTTGTAAATTAAATCCAAATATATTCAATCATTGTAGAAGTAAAGCATAAAACAGTATGCACACTGAGATATTTGAACAGTGTCTATGACAAATGGGGAGAAATAGCCAAGTAATGGGACACTGGAACGGCTGTGTGGGTGGGTGGGGTGCATGGGCAGAGGAGGTGGGGCTTCGTGGGTGGAGGGGTGGGGCTTCATGGGTGGAGGGGGTGGGGCTATGGGTTTGCACCCCCCTGCAAAAAATCCTGCGGGCTCCCTTGCAAACTGGGTAGGATCCAGTATCTGTAGGTCCCCAATATCTTTATTTATGAGGTCCATGATGATCCTTTCCATAGCTTTGCAGACCAAGCTAGTCAGGCTTATGGGGCGATAGTTTCCAGGATCCATTGAGGCACCACCTTTGTGGAGAGGGACCACTGTTGCTGTACGCCACTCTTTGGGTACATATCCTGTAGTAAGGCTGAGATTGAACAGTAGTTTTATGTTTGGGTTTAGCTCTTCTTGGAGTTCATGCAGGATGCAGCCGGGGACACCGTCTGGTCCCATTGATGCTGTGTTTTTTGCTTTGGAGAGGGCGGCTCTTACCTGAGCATCTGAGATGTCAGGGGGGCAGCACTCTGCCGGGATAGATATTTGCCCTTTTGGTGGGGTGGGGGTTGCGCTGAACCTGTCAGCTAGGATGTTGGCAATGTCTGTGGGTTCGGTGCATTTTTTGTCATTTTGGACTAATTCTGAGCATATCTGGTAATTACCACCCAGTTTCCTAACATAACTAAAGAAAGCCTTGTGATTATCCTTAGTGTCCTGTGCAATTTTTCTCTCGAAGCTGGCCTTAGACAATTTTATGAGTGCCTGTAGTTTTTTGCTAATACTGATCAGAGATGCCTTCTCTTTTTGGGATTTTGCTCTATCATGTAGTAGCTTCCTCCTTCTATTGTATAGTTTGTTTATGGCTGGGGTCCACCAGACAGGATGTCTGCCTTTGGAGGATTGGGTCTTGGTTTTATTTGGGATTGCATGATCCATGCATTCCTGAAGGTGTTCATAGAATGTGTTTATAAAGGATTCTGCGGTCTGGGCCATATTTTCCACAGGCCCAAGGGCTTTGAAGGATTCCACCTCGGTTTTGAGGAGTGTGAAATTTGCTTTAGAGAAGTTTTTCACTGTGGTTTTCTGGGCAGAGGGTGGGGTCGGGATGTGAATATCCAGTGAGATTAGTTTATGGTCTGATCTTACCAGTGAGGGATACACTTCTGGTCTGGAGCATAGAGTCCCCATGTGGTTGATGATCAGGTCCAGTATGTTTTCCCCTCTTGTGGGAGTGGTAACAAGTTGTTCCATAGCATTTGAGTTTATAAATTCTAGGAACCTTTGGGCTAGGGTGTTGGAGCTAGAGTAATGCTCCCAGTCTATGTTTGGGTAGTTGAAGTCACCCAATATAATGGTGTTTGGAGAGACCTTCATATTTTCCAGTATTCTCAGGAAGGCCGAGTGGGGTTCCTGGGTTTGGGAGGGTGGTCTGTAGCAGGCTATAAACTGGAAGGCAGTTTTATCCACTGTTAGTTGCACATGGATAGTCACTGATGCTTCGTGCTGTGCCACCAACCTGGAGGTGTGGGTATCTTTGACGAATATTGATACTCCCCCTCCTTTTGTGGTTCGGTCCAAGTTTTGGGGCCAGAAAGCATGGTATGAGGTATAACCTGGTAGTGCTGGGGTGCTCTCGGGAGCCTTGAGCCAGGTATCTGTTACTGCACAGATATCGATGTTCTCCATGCTAAGGAGAGTTTTGAGTGCGTGCATCTTGAGGTTTAGACTTCTGGCATTGAGTAGCATTACTCTTAGTTTCTTATCTCTTGTGATACCTATGGAGGTGGGTTTGTCTTTTGAGCCTAGCCTAAAAAAGGCACTATGGGGGTAGCAAGAGCCTTTGCCAATATCCGAAAGCCCAGGGGTGACAGGTGCAAGCCGTCCCTAGTGAAGCATCATGGCTTGTCGAGCATGTCATCCCAGGCTGACAGGCATTGGATCCCCTTTGAATGACACCAATACTTAAGCCAATTGTTGAAATTGATCATCTTGTCTTCATATTGTGGCATCATTCTTGGTGAGGGTAAGATGCAACTCAAGGTCAGAGTCATACCAGCCTGGGCTACACACTCAGAGAGCTCCTCTATGTCTCTTTTCATGTAGTCGAGGGAGGTACGTCTCAGGTCATTCACACCAGCATGGACAATGACTGAGTCATATTTGTACTTGCCTTGGAGTGACCTAGTGCTTGTGTTATGTGGTGGATCCTAGCGCCCGACAGGCAGCTCACCGTGACCTTCTCCTTGTTCAGCCTGGTGAGCGGGACGTCAGTGTGCCTGATGATAGAGCCACCTATTACAAGTGTATCAGGTGTGTTGTTTAGCCTTAAGGGCTGTGACTGTTCAGCACACTGGCTTTGTGAGCTATGTGTTGCATGTGTTTTGTTTTGGGGTAGCGGTTGCTTGGGTGTCTGCTTTGGAGGTCTCTGCTGCATAGGCATATTTTTATTTATAGCCTCTGAGTATGTTTTTGTGTGTTTATGTGTTTGGTTTGCTGTCGTGGTAGGTCTATATGAGACTGGAATTGTAGTGAGTGTGGTTTCCTTCTCCTCGTAACTGGTTACGCCAGTACTGAGTTGAGAGAGCTTAGCCTCCTGTTTGACTATATGGTTGCATCTCTCACATGTGTTGGAATTTGTTGGGAGGAGGAGAGGGTTGTCTGTGTACATGAGGCAGTTGTAACATTGCCTCAAGATTCCCAGATTCACCAGCTGGACCAGAGAGGAGATTGACAACTGACCTTTGGACATGCTAGAATAGTATTGGGAATTCCTTTATAATTGAAAAAATGGGCCAATGGGGAACAAGGTACTCAAGGGGAGTTTGTGAGGGTGTGGTGCTTTTAATTTTTTAGTGCTGACTTATATAATTGCTTTAGTGAGCAAGTGCCAGCTAACTTAAATGCAATGTGTTACAGGTAACTTAAATGCAAAAATGACAAACAGCAACTTTCTTTCAAGTGAAACAAGGAAATAAGTACAGTAAGCAGTGCAGATATTACTAGGGATCCACAGAAGTGCTGAAAAGCCGTGTTTTAGGTGGAATTAGCATTTCAGGGAAATAACAAGCAAACAAACAAGCATACAAACAAAGCTAGATTCAGCAGGCCTGGATCTAGTCTATGCTACAGCAAACAAGGTGTACCAATTTCAGTAAGAAACAGTTCAAATATGCAGGCACTATAAGCCTTTAACCAGAAATTCCCAGCTCAGAAGGGCAGAGTCCAGCCTCTCCTCCCACAAGAGTGCAGACCACGAACCTTCTTAATGTAAAATAACTGGCATCCTGTTATTGAGTATTGTAATTGCCAATAGACATAACTACTATTTGCATAACATAACAGAAATGTTATGTAGAATGGAATACAGATATGCCTAAAATACTGGACATTACACAGTTATTGGCACAATATCCCACAATGCAAACCATATTTGCACAGTAAGCCCACCTTTGACATGTTCATCTTACATATACACCCATACATATGTCTACTGTTACAATATATCGACATATACTATCCCCTGTTATAACACATACTTGTTGGACCACCCTGACACTGACAGTGGCTGGAAGCGAATTGGTGAGTTCCAAGCCCATATCATCCCTTGTGGTGTATGAGGAGTTTGCCTTGTGACCTACAGCAGTACACACATAGAATACTATAGGTTCATAGGTTCATAGGTTCATACTAGTCTATCTGCCCTAGGGCATTTATAAGCCTAGCCAGAATGTGTTTGGCTTTCGCCACCCATTTTAAATTTATTTTGCTATGCCCTTTTTCGAGGTTAGTATACTGTGCCTCTGTCTAACAGTGACACAGAAGTGATATCCGGGGTAAACCTATGATCTCCCATCAACTCATCAAGACTCCTCTTGAAGAGAGTCAATGAGGGACTCTGCCTAACCTGGACTGGGATTTTATTCCAGAGTGAAGGGAGCCTCTGGGTTATGAATCTGTCCCTCCAGCACGTCCTATTTATTTCAGTGCTGAGGTTCAAGTCTCTCGAGCGCGTAGCTCGATGGGATTTGGATTTTCTGAGGTGCAGCATGTCCATTAATTCCGGGTTGGACATGGCTTTATACGTCAGTCACAGATCGCCTCTGAACAGGCGGTATGCCACTGAGTAGAGCTGGAGTTTCTTTAACCAGGCAGCGTATGGCATCTGTTTGAGCCCTTTGATCCTCTTGGTGAGGTACTTTTGGGATCTTTCCAGTTGCTGCAGGTGTCTGGTAAGGTACATCCCAAAGGGCATTGTACTCAATTATGGGCCTGATGAGGGATGAGTAAAGAGGCACGATGACCTCCCTGATCTAGACGTGAATCCTTCATGATTAGGTGGGCTATATAAAATGTTTTCTAACCACTTTGGCCACGTGGTTGTCAAATGAGAGATTGCTATCAACTTGGGTCCCCAGGTCCCTAATTACTTCTTCTGTACTTAATGGATTACCACCTATGTGGTAATTTGTGGGCACTTTGTTTTTGCCAAAGGGGATGACTATACACTTTTTGGCATTTAGCTTGAGGCCATGGCTCTGGCACCAGTTGTCTGTTTCTATGAGGCCCTTTGGAGGATGCTTGTGTCAGCTGGAGAGTCGATTATGGTGCCCAGTTTGCAGTCATCTGCGAACTTGGTCAGCCACAGTCCTTCCATGTTGGCCTGTACCTCCGAGAAATATATACCGAACAAGAGAGGTCCCAGGACTGAGCCTTGTGGGGCACCACTTGTAACTGGTTTGGAGTCTGACATGGCTCCAGCAATTCTAACCATGTGGGTTCTGTCCTTGAGCCAGTTTGCAATCCATCTAGTGAAATAGGGGTTTATATTTAAGCTGGTGAGCTTATCTATAATGCCTGAGTGGGCTATTGTATCGAAGGCTTTTGCAAGGTCCAGGTAGGCTGTGTGCACCACCTTCCCCTCGTCAATGGCCTTGGTGACTGTTTCAAAGAAATCAACCAGGTTTAAGAGGCAGGATCTGCCCTTAACAAAGCCAAACTGGGTAGGATCCAGTGTCTGTAGGTCCCCAATATCTTTATTTATGAGGTCCATGATGATCCTTTCCATAGCTTTGCAGACCAAGCTAGTCAGGCTTATGGGGCAATAGTTTCCAGGATCTGTTGAGGCACCACCTTTATGGAGAGGGACCACTGTTGCTATACGCCACTCTTTGGGCACATATCCTGTAGTAACATTGAGATTGAACAGTAGTTTCATGTTTGGGTTTAGCTCTTCTTGGAGTTCATGTAGGATGCAGCCCGGGACACCGTCTGGTCCCACTGATGCTGTGTTTTTTGCTTTGGAGAGGGCGGCTCTTATCTGAGCATCTGAGATATCAGGGGGGCAGCACTCTGCTGGAATAGATATTTGCCCTTTTGGTGGGGAGGGGGGGGAGTTTGCACTGAACCTGTCAGCTAGGATGTTGGCAATGTCTGTGGGTTCAGTGTATTTTTTGTCATTTTGGACTAATTCTGAGCATATCTGGTAATTACCACCCAGTTTCCTAACATAACTAAAGAAAGCCTTGTGATTATCCTTAGTGTCCTGTGCAATTTTTCTCTCGTAGCTGACCTTAGACAATTTTATGAGTGCCCGTAGTTTTTTGCTAATACTGATCAGTGATGCCTTCCCTTTTTGGGATTTTGCTCTATCATTTAGTAGCTTCCTCCTTCTATTGTATAGTTTGTTTATGGCTGGGGTCCACCAGACAGGACGTCTGCCTTTGGAGGACTGGGTCTTGGTTTTATTTGGGATCGCATGATCCATGCATTACTGAAGGTGTTCATAGAATGCATTTATAAAGAATGCGTTTATAACAGGATGCCAGTTATTTTACATTAAGAAGGTTCGTGGTCTGCACTCTTGTGGGAGGAGAGGCTGGACTCCACTCAACAATACATCGCTACAAGATGGCTATTTCCACTATATGCATTGATTACACTGTAATTCTTACAGAACAGGTACTACATACACAGACATACTACATGTTATACATACCTTTTTAGTAATTGGAGGTGTTATTGACTAGTATAGTACTCATTTTTGGTTTGTCTCTCAGTGTTTTGTACTGTTGTACAGGTAGATACAGATGGTTTGAATGTGTGACAAGGCAACCTTTCATAGTTACAGATCAGTAACGTGCTATCCTGATAACCAATAGGTGTTCCTAAGTAACTAATTACATGCACATCAGCTGTGCTGCTACTGTCTTAGCCAGTACCATGGCAACAGTGGAGTATAAGTGAGTACTCCACTTGGGCGTTGTCACTTTGCCTTACTTGTGAGGAATACAGCCTGGAAGTGTTGTTTGAAATCTATTGCAACAGCTGTATGGAGACGAACAGTAATATATTGTGTGTAATGTCTAGAGGATTTGGTCTAAATGTGAGTACTGCTGTTATATTTCTGAACATTGCTACTTGTGCAGGGTTTGTCTGTACCTAATACTTCTGTATATGTTTCAGTCTGGCCAGGATGTTTGACCAGCTCACAGCTGCATAGCTATGCATATAATGTTAGGGAGTTTACAGTGTGCTTACCAGACATCTTTAGTTTGGTGTTAATGTGTATCATACTGTGCTGATAATCAGTACTCAGTAACACTTCCTGGTGTATGAACCTTTCAACCCTCTGAAACGGGATTAGTTCATACAAACACTGTAACATCAGCAGCTGTTCGATTGTATAACAGCAACTATTTCACATAGGGCCATGTTAGTGTGGCTGTGTCCAGGTATGTTAAGGTTTCAGCAGAAGTTGTACAGTAGTTAAATAATTGGTTATGGTATGACAGTATGTATTGATGTAATTATTTTGGGTGTGGGGGAGATGTTGGTGGGTGCACATAGCAAATGCAGGTTTGTAGGAACCCCTTTTATGCAACTTCTATATGTGTGTGGGTGTTCTTTCCCTATGTGAACACTTATCCCTTAGTGGACTAATACTATGGTAACTGCAGGCTGATTCATAAGGCACTGTTAAATGCTTCCTGTATAGCATGCAGGTACTGTTACTCCTTGAATCCTTTAGGCAATACATCGGAATGTAATAAAGTTTTGCTAAATGAAAGCTGTCTGTGTATTTCTGACATGGATATTTGCAGTCATTGCAGTTGTGTTGGTGACTGTGTCCATAGAACATATTTGTAATAGTGTATTGGCATATACCCTTCATATGCTATGTTCATATTGTTTGAGGGGGGCGGAATGTGTGATTGCTATGGTCCATGTTATACTCAGATATGAACACTTTGGATGATGTCTACACACATGTATGTATGTGTATATATATATATATATATATATATATATATATATATATATATATATATATATATATGTATAAAGATATAAAATATAATATATATTATTGCGTACATTTATCTGCACCTACATAGATGTGTAGATGTTTTAACCTATCTATATATCAACATATATATGTAGATCTGTATATATCAACATGTCTCTATGTATCTCTCTCTCTATATATATATATATCTCTCTCTATATATATATATATATATATATATATATATATGCATATCTATGAGCATACATCTTTCATTGGGTACATGGCGGGTTGTCCTATTTCAACACATTCCTCACTTTTGTGTTTTATTTTAACCTGTCTGCATATACAACTGGCATAGGTACATCTCAGGTAGCTTAGTGGTAGATTACTCTGAGGATGGAGGACATGGTTGTGGGTTTTAATCCTGGAAGGTGTTATTATTTTACCTCTCAGAGTAGGCACTGGTAGGGAAAGTGTGAATAATGCACATTTAAGTGGTTATAAGCAGGTTTGCCCATGGTCTGCGTGACTTTAAGCAAAGGTTAAACCTGTGAAGCACTTCTCCATTTAACCGTATTTAAGTGCCGCTTACCATTGCGCAAACCCATGGAAACCCACTTACAACTGCTTAAAAGTGCTTTAATCCACTTGCATCTAACAGCTCTTATTCTGGCCCTCAAAATAACTTAACAGCCCTTGGGGACTATGAACACCACAGTCACTGACTTTACCACTAAGACATCTCAAATATGTACAAATGTTATGGTGTTTAGAATATACATTTTACTACAGGCATTCCTCACTACTGAAAACAAATATGACAGTCAGTTGGTTTACATATGTCTGATACATGTTAATTTTCATATGTTTGTGAAATTAGGTGTTGCAGTGTGAAATGAAAGGGTGTATTATGAATGAGAAGGGTTCTTGTTTTGTATCCTTTTTATATTGTTCTCATACTCCATGTATACCCCTCCAGTTCACTTATTGAACATCCGACCTAGGCTCTCCTTGATGCATGATTTCATTACCCATCATTCCTCCCCACCCCAATCTTCACATACACAACAACCATCCCTTCTATGGTGAATTAGGTTAATATTAATAGTTATACCAGAGCTGCATGTGTTTTGTGTACGTTTCAATTCCTTTGGATTGCTTCTGTGTCACGAAGTCTGTTCATAGATGTTTAGATATATGGCTATTGATGTAACTGTATATATATATATATATATATATATATATATATATATATATATATATATATATATGTGTGTATATATACATACATATTTCGTATTAATTTGTAACAGTAATACATATGTAGACTTGTATGTGTTGGTTCACAAACTACATGACATTACAATGTACTGTACATATGTACACAAAGTGACTGTCCCATTTGTGGTCATTACAGTGGAATGCATATGGTACAAGGTGTAGTCTAAAGACCATGAAACATGTATACATCTCAGATGGCTTAGTGATAAATCCCATGACTATAGTGTGCATGGTCCAGTGTTCAACACTTGCGATGCTTTATAAATGTTTTTTACTCCAGAATAAGGCTCATTTAAGCAGTTGTAGGCATGTTTAAAAGTGTTTGTGTGACATTATAGCAGCGGTTAAACACAGTTAAACAAACTTTGTAACGTATAACCTGTGCGCGCAAACATGGCCACATCCGCTAACTACTCAGGATATATACATTTCAGTGAAGTAACATCTCACTATGTGCTTACATAACATTACATTCACTGTTGACTTTACTCTCCTTACTCTTGAAATAACAACATATAACAAATGTAATGGTTGGTGTAACAGAGCAAGATGCAGAGGACAGGAAGAAATGGAAACAGCTGATCCTCTGTGGCGACCCCTAATGGGAGCAGCTGAAAGAAAAAGAAGAACAAATGTAATGTGAGACAATAAATTACATTCCTAACTACATTAGGCATAGCCCCTCACTGACACACTTCAAGGGAAACTTTGTTGTGTGAATGGGTAACAGATTATACACCCCTGGGATCATGTGTCCCCCAAACCATACAGCCAGGGGGTGGGGGAGCCCGTCCAGTTTGATAGCTGCTAGACCTGTTGGGGAAATTGAATGGTGTTGAATTGTCACATTAGCATGCCCTCTTTAGATCACTATGTGCCTCTAACATCCTCCACCACCCCAGTCTTCAACAGCTTCCGGAAACTCTGCCTGGAATTGCTTCATTGGCTATGCTTGACAGAGGCTCAGTTATTTCATCAATGGTGCAAAGACAGCCAACACACTGTAGCTATGCTTCTAATTGCACTTAGGCAGATAGGTAGTAGGCTATCTGTGAACCTCTAAAGTGCAGGCCATCACAGCCATAATATGTGAATTCAGATCACAATATACAGTGAGAAATCACCATGTAGTCAGGAAACAGTTATGTACAGCAAGAACATGCAGAACACTGATACTTAATCACTCCAAAAGCTAGAAGACTTATATAAGTTTAAGGCTTTCTATTGCTTACCAGTAGGTTACCTACAGGAGAGATGAGAAACAAGAACAGATGGGAAACATGCATGCATCAATACCATACCGACTTATGTGTCAGCCTTAGGCTTTGGAATACTGGCCAAGGCTATCGGCACCCCCATGGTGCCTTTTTTAGGAATGTCTCAAAGCTGAATACCAGCTCCGTAAACAGCACAATAGCAGAATCAATTAGGGTTATGCTACTCAACACCAGGAGTTATGATCACAACATGCATGCACTCACAGCACTCCTCAAGATGGACAACGTCAACATCTGTGCAGTAACTGAGACCTGTCTTAAGGCTCCTGAGAGCACACCAGCACTACCAGACTACAACCCATATCACACATTACGGCCATAGAACATAGACTGACACAGACATGGAGGGCATGTATCCATATTCATCAGGGATACCTACACCTCCAGGTTAGTGGGGCAGCATGATACCTCTGAGATCATCCATGTGCAGCTAACATCAGCCACAACTGCAATGTAAATTGTGGCCTGCTACAAATCCCCCTCCATGACCCAGGACCACCACTCCACCTACCTGGAGACAGTAGAGAACATGATAATCCTAGCGCACACCCTGGCTTTGGTCGATGTCAACTACCCTACCATTAACTGGGAAACTTACTCGAGTACTCACTTCCAGGCCCAGCACTTCCTGGAATTTTTCACCTCATATGCCCTGTATCAGGTGGTAACCTCCCCAATGAGGGGTGGAAACATACTAGAAGTGGTCATCACCAACATGGGCAACAGGTGTACCACAGCAGAAGTTAACCGGTCACTGGTTAGATCCGACCATGAACTGCTCACTGTTTCCACACCCAAACATCTCCCCCACCCACAGAAACCACAGTGTATACCTTTCCTACAGCTAAATTTACACTACTAGAGACAGGGTTGGGGGTTTTCACAGCCCCCATGCTAAGGGGAAATACTGCTCAAGATACATACTGATTTACAAATGCAATCTATATGTATGGATCATGCCATCACTGGTAAACCAAGACTCACACCTCCTAGACAAAGACACCAGTCTGGTGGACCCCTGCAATAAACAGGCTATACTACAGAAGTAGGACAGTGTTCCAGACAAACAGCAAATCCCACGAAGGGCAGACATCTGTGACCACTATTAGTATGATACGTAGGTCCCTCATGAAATCATCCAAGGCTAACTTCAACAGGAAAATACGTAAGGATTCAAAAGATAACCACAAAGCCTTTTTTGGCTATGTCAAAGATCTAAGTGGTGACACACAGATTTGCACTGTGCCAGTGAAATATAGCACAAGATATGCTGACCCTACTGATATCACCAACATCCCTGCAGATAAATTCATTGCATACTTCATCCCCTAAAGAGCTCATAACACTACCCAAAAGGTACAGTATCCCACACATTAGAGACACACAGGTGGAAATGGCCTTCTGTAACAGCAGAACACAGCATCAACAGAGGCAGATGTTGTCCCAGACTGCATCTTGCAAACAGCACAAGACAACCTGACCCCCCACCTAATTAAGCTTTTCAACCTCAGCCTCTCCACGGGCTACATGCCCATGCACTGGCACGTGGCAATAATTATTCCACTCCACCAAGGTAGAATCATAACTGACCATGGTAACTACCACCCCATAAGCCTGATTAGCCTGGTCTGCAATGGTATGGAGCGCATCCTTATGGCAGACATTAACAAAGACATTGGTAACCTCCAAACATGTGACCTGACCCAGGTCAGCTTGGTTGAGTGCAGTTCATGCCTACTGAACCTGTTTGACATCTTACATACAGTCACCAAGGCGTTAGATGAGGGGTGAGGTGGTTCACACATACTACCTGGATCTCGCCAAGCCTTTTGACACCATGCCCCACTCGGGTATTATTGATAAACACACCAGCCTGTACATACACCCATACATAACAGGCTGGGTTGCCAGGGCTTACACACAGAACCCACATGGTACGACTAATGGTCTACAGGTCCAACTCTTGACCAGTCATGACTGGTGTCACACAGGACTCAGTCCTGGGAGCCATACTGTTTGGCATATACTTCTCAGAGGTACAGTCAAACACAGGTGGACTATGGCAGACCATGTTTGGCAATGACTGCGAACTGGGAGCCATGATTGATAATCCAGCTGACACAGACATCCCTCAAGGGGCCTCACAGAGACCAACACAGGGTGTCAAAGTCATGGCCTCCAGCTAAGTGCCACTAACTGCATGGTCATTCCATTCAGGAATATTAAGCACCCACATATTAACACATAAGTGGCAGCCACTTTAATACAGACGAGGTAATGGGGTATCTGGGGACTAAGGTAGATAGTGATCTCTCCTTTGACAATCATATCTCCAAAGCAGTTAGGACATCCTTCTATGTAGGACCTCTGATTAATAAAGAGTTCCCATCTAGACATACTGGGGTTATAGTGCCTCTTTACTCATCACTCATCAGTCCCATCATAGGGTATAATAACCCATTTGGGATGTATCTCAGAAGACACTTCCAACAGCTGGAAGGTCCACGAATGTATCGTGTCAATGGGATTACTGGCCTCAAACATATGCCCTATGCAGCCAGACTGAATAAACTCCTGCTTTACTCAGTGGCATCTCGTTTACCCAGAGATGATCTCTGCTGGCCAACACAGCCATGTCGAACTCAGGCTTAATAGATATGCTCCACCTATGGGAATCCATGTCACAGTGAGTCACACAATGTAGTCAGCTAAACCTTGCCACGGCAATAACTGGAAGATGCTGGAGGGACAGATTCCTGTCACAGACACTCCCCATACTTTGGAGCAACATCCCTAACTACATTATACAGAGCCCCTCACTAACACTCTTCAAGAGAAACCTTGAAGAGTGGATGGGGAACAGTAGATACACCGCAGGGATCCCGCCATTGGCTCTGCTCCACAGAGGGACAGTTAATGAATCAATGGAGTGGCAAAAGCTGACACATTTTGGCTAGGCTTATGAATGGCCTCGGGCAGTTGGCCAAGTACCTACCTATGAACCTATACATACAGTATCTGAACATGCTGATAGCTTAATTTACTGTTCAGATGTTGACTTACCTTGTGCCAATGGCAGTTGTGTGTGCCATAGTTGAGGGCTGCCTATGTTGGATGCACACAGTAGACTGCCTATACATGACAATTTACAGGTAGTCTTGTGTGTGTGCCATCTATTTTTACTGTGTGTGCAGGTGGAGAAAGGTGTCAGTCCCTAGGTGCCTATACTGTGAGTGTGTGTGCTATACATTCCCTCCTTGCCAAGGCATGGGCATACTGGGCATGCCTCCGTCTGCCTACTGGGGCTGGCTCGGGGTGTTCATGGTCTGATTACCTCTGTGCCTGTGGGGCCCTTTGCAATGGTGGTGGACTGTGAGGGCCTTCACCATTCTGTCCCTGCTGCAGTGGTTTCTGTAGGATCATATTGTGTAGCATGGCACATACTATGAAGATGTGGGCACACGTGCCTGGAGAGTACTACAAGGCTCCACCAGATATGTCCAAGCAATGGAACCATGATTTCAGCATCCCAGACACATGCTCTATGATGATTCTGGTTTGTGCTTGTGCTTCATTATGGCATTCCTGCATTGTTGTATGTGCATTTCTGATGGGAGTCATCATCCACGGTTCCAGTGCATAGCCAGCATCCCCCACCAGGTGGCCATTTGGGATGTCCCCCCTGGCAAATACCTGATACAGCTGTGAGGTATGCCAGACGTGGGAGTCGTGATAGCTTCCAGGGCTGCCAGCACACAAATCCATGATAATGCCCTGGCAGTTGATGGAGGGGTATCCATTGCAGTTTATGTAGTGCTTATCCTGTTCACTGGGTGGTGACTTGATGTGTATGTGCGTGTAGTCTATTGCACCCAGTACCTCCGGGTATTCTGCCACATGATGGAAGAGACCCATATTGCTGGCCAACTACTCCTGCATTTGGGGGAAGTATATGTGCTCATTGGCATGTGTTAACATGGCATCCAGAAACTGGTGTAGTACCCTGGATGCTGATGCCTGTGAGATACCCATGATATCCCCAGTTGGTCTTTGAAAGGTACCTGTAGCTAGTATTCTCAGGCTTACACATAACTTTGTATCCACTGAAATGGGTTCCCCTCTGTTTGTTCTGGCTCTGAGGCGTGGCCGACACAGCTCCATAAGGTGCTGTAGGATGTCCCTGTCCACCCTGTAATGCTCTACTATCTCTAGATCATGTAGCCCCTGGTAGGTTACCCTGGGTCTGAACACTCTCCTCCTCCTCTGGTACATGAGGTGGTCGTGTGCATCATCCTCCACACCACCTTCAGTCTCCAACACATGCTGGTGGATCAAAGCTATGGCAGCCCCTAACATGTACATACTAAAAGTTCCCCGTCTATATACACAACTGGTGCAGAGTGTATGGAAATACATAAATGTGTGTGAGATGCTTTCACACTTTATACTATTGTGCTATGGATGCTGCTGATGTCATTGGGTGTGTATGAGCTATTCCAGCCGCAGAGTATCTTAATTATGGGTTTTACAATGAGTACTGCAAGTGCGGGACCTTTACTGTAGAGTTATGCTTGCCTGCCTTGATTAATCTTTTACCCTTTAATTCACTTTTAAACCTGGATCCCCTCCCATTATCAGGCATGCATCCACCTGTCGTCTTTCTTATTTTGTACTTTCCTTACCCAGTCATGGCAAAATGTGTCTTGTAGCTGATAAACTGCAAATCGGCTTTGTTCTGCTTTGACACTTTACTGTTTTCTTTGCAGTACAGCCCCTACCCTTTCCTGTTCTGCAGGTAGCTGCTTGCAGCCTTGTTAGCTGTTGTCAAAGGCCCACTGTAGGCTCCTAGGTGTTAATTAGTCATTTGTAGTCCAATTTCCCTGCTGCAGCATTTCCTTATTTCTTTCATATATCCTTCCTATTTCAGCTGCAGTGAGCACCGTGCAAATCCATTTACTGGGTTTACACATGTTTTCATCTCCGTTCACATGCATACTTGGTTACCTTGTGTACTCTCAGCTAAGCAAAGCTATGGGCAGTTCAACACACCCCTATCCTGCAGCTTTGCCTAGCTAGGGGCAAACAGGATTAGTAATGCTCCAATGTGCTTACAGTAATGGCAACATACCCCTCTCTTGATGTCATCTTTATCTCAAGGGCACACATCGGTATTATAATGCTACACTGTGAGGTGCATCCTTACACCAGCAGGAAATCTGTGATTCACTATTACTCCTCTCATTTGCATGGCATTGCCTACTAATTGCTAGCTACCACGCATAACGCTGTCACAGCCCCTTAGCAGCCCTTGTGCCATAGTATAGTGTAGCATGCCTGCCATTGACTATTATGGGGAAATCATGATATGTCTTACATTGCAGTTTTAGTCTATATTTTTATATTTTCCTTGCGATCCCCTTTGCGCACCACTGCCCTGCACTTCCATGTCACGATAGTGCGACTATCTATATTAAATGTTCATTTTATATTTTGTACATGTTTTTTATGCCAATGGCTATATATTTAGCCATTGGCATTTATTAACAATATAATACATGTGTTTGGTCAGCTGTCATTGCTCCGATTTTATGTTTGCAAAAATGTAAACCATTTTCTACGGTTTACATTTCTGCATGATTACTCTACGCCTGCACCACTTCCTGGATCACTACATACCTTCATTTGCATACTACACTGCTGCACATAGGGTAATTAGCATACAGGGCCCGGGAGCTGTGCGGTCGTAGCGTATGCAGGTAGAGCACGTGGGAACAGCTCGTACCTGGATCACTCGGTGGCCATATTTGGTGTTGGAACATCGACGCTATGCCTGCACCTGGCGCAAGTTTTATGAATCTTGGGGAACATCTTTTAAAAGGAAGATGGAGACAAGTCAATTATCTGCCTATAATGACCACTCATGGAAGATAAAGCTATCTGTTAGGGATATCAGGATCCCTGAGAGGGTATATAGGGTAAAATAGAAAATAAAGCTCAACCTGTTGTTTCTTTGGCCTTGGAAAGATACAGTCTTGAATAATATGACAATTGCACCACTGTATCAAGGGCACATATCCCATCTCTCTTCCAAAAGTTTCATACATAAGGGCGCTTTATACCATATTTTTCCTTCTGGGTCAGGATAGCTTATTAAGAATTCATCTGGTATATGATTCCTTAGATAAGTGACTAGAAGATGATCTGAATTCAGGTTATAATATTATATTTTTATTTATTTATTTTACATTTGTTGACCGGGCTGATCTAACTGGATCTATGTCCATTTTCAGTTGATGCCCGGGGAGAAAAGCTCCAATGACACAAAATTACCAAATGGAATAACTGGTACAGTACTTATTTAAAACAAATGAATAACATGTCATTACATATGTATTTAGTGAACCTAAACATAAGAAGATAAACTGAAAGAAAAAAAAATATTCATTAGAACAATGTTCATAGGCAATAGCTCAATTTCAGGATTCATATCTCTTTAGTTATCAAGGAAACTAGAGTTAGGAGAATATACAGCAAATAAAAAGATGTACGTTTGAGGAACATTACTGAAAGATTTACTTTGATTTCTTTTATTTTAAAATGGTTAGGCTTAAAATGGCTAACAAGGCAGCTAGCCTAAAATTTACCCATGAACTGTCTAAATAATTAACTCATTAACCCCAAGTACCGTCTCACAGCACCTCTGTGCTTACATCCGAGTGTGCTGTGAGACGGTAGTAATTGTATGCAGTTACAGCCGAGTCCCTTCCACAAGTGCATCTAACTATGCAGCCATATTGTAGCTCCACTATGAAAGAATAAGTTAAAAAAGTTCCTGAACTTTTTCTGGTACATTCTCAACTTACTTTTCAATGTGGAGTTAACTGATGTTTATCTTTGATATTTCAGAGAAAAGCAGCTGTAAATAGAAGTAACCGCAGTAAAGCAATTCTCCATGCAGAGCAAGTGGTGGCATCCAATCGGATTATTCCATTTCCAGCCACCCACTTGCATAACACCTCCAACCCCCAATCTAATGTTCTTATTCTCCTACTTCTGCTTCTTACCTTGTTGTATGTTGTAATGGTAGTCAGAAGAGTAAAATGGTTATCTTTGGGTTGCTTTAGTTCAGGAGGGGTCACAGTTCATGACCCTGCTCTAGCCAAAAGCACAGCACATCATCTGTCACAGATCATGTGCACAGAAGCTGAGAGGAGGCTCATCATTTTGTTGCTATGGGAAGAAAAAATGGTCTGCTGATAGGGAGATGTCTTGGCAGTGTTTACATCAGAAGGGATTTGAAGTAGTGCTCATTCAAAAGAAGGAAACGCTGCTTCCACAGTGTCTAATGTATCATTGTACACTATCTGGATCCAAAGAGGGAAAAAATGGCAAATTTGTTTGAAAAATATCTTAGTTGTACTTTGCTGTTGGTGGAGTAATTTTATCTTAGTGTAAACTACCTTGACAAAATAGATTTTATCTTAAATAATTATTTTATCAGTAAGTATAGGACTCCTTTGCACTTCACTGTTTGTTTCCCTGTTTTGTCATATGATGTATTTGCATTTTATATCAGGAACGTATTTGGAGCTATAACACAAGCACGTATCATTTACTTAATATACATATGCCGTATTATGCCTTTCAGTTTACAGGCCCTCTGCCATTACTGTATCACACACAGCAACAAGATGTGCATTGGTTTCTGTTCTTTTACAGAGCCTGCATTCGACTATATTTCACACATATTCGGTAGATATTGTGAACCAATGTGTAAATAGTCCACTATCCTTGGCTGCCATTATTAACTTTTATTTACTTTTTTTAAATTTTAATTTACCTGTCCATAACCACTCCAGCATCAAGTCCTGATTGATATGAGGTTGTTTCAGGATTTCTCTGTATTTGTCAGAATATGTATGTCTTTTTCACATTTTCACATTTTCTTCTTCTCCTCCTTATATTTTTCCTTTTGTTTTTTGCCACATTCTGTTGCTGTCTGATTTTTGTCTACTTGTAGTAGGCAGAATTAAGTGGTAAGAAGGGAGTGCTGCATTGTTATGAAACAAAGGCTTAGTAAATATGCAATTAATACTTCAGACATATGAAGATGTTGATGTACTACTGTTAGATATGGCTTTGTTCCAAGTTAGACTTTTCATGTAAGCAAATGTTAAATAAATTATAACTTAATTATTCCACCTGAACAGGTATAGGGACTGGCATTACCTCTAAGTGAGTATCCAGCTGTCTGGGGCAAAACATGCCCATCGAATGATATGTGACTGGAGAAGAGTAGTGTACTTTGCTTTTAAGACATCTCACAAGCAATGGGAGGCCAGAGGGTTATGATCTCCTATCAAATAGCTTAACTGGAGAATTTATACTGAATTCTGTCGATCCTCTGCGCAAGGAAGCTTACTCTGAATTATACTGGGGGTTGTAGGTAGGCATAATGGTATTTAGCTTACAAACACAAGATTCTCATGTGGGGTAACTGGCTGGATTTGAAATCACCCACAGGGCCAATTAGCCCAGTATTAATCAAATTAATCAATGAATCTACACAAGTCTAGAAGCTTTATATATATATATATATATATATATATATATATATATATATATATATATATTTATATATATATATTTATATACACACACACACACACACACACACACACACACACACACACACACACACACACACACACACACACACACACATATATATATATATATATATATATATATACACACACACACACACACACACACACACACATATATACATATATATATATATAATTTCGAAATACTGAAATTACGAATTTCAGTATTCTGAAATGATAATACCGAAACCCGGAATGCCAAAACAGTAGAAGCGGTAAATTCAAAATCCCAAAGTATGGAGATTTTGAATTAGCTCTTCTGCTGTTATGGTGTGTGAATGGTGTGGTGTTTGTTTGGGTATGTATGTATGTGTATGTGTGTTGGTTAGGGTTTTAGTGTATGTTAGTGTGTGTTGTGAGTGTGATGTGTGTGTGCGAGGGAGTGTAAAATGTGTGCGTGTGAGTTATGTTTCTGTGGTTGATTGTGCGATCTCGGAGTTAGAATATATAAGAAGGGAGTGTGTGGGGTGCAGGGGTGCTTGCCCCCCTGCTTACATATTTTGAATGTGTGTCTGTGTGGTTCTGAGGGGCAGTTGTGTGTATGTGTATGTGTGTGCTGTATGTATAGTGTGTGTTTGTTATGTGTTTCATGATTGCGTGTGTTCGGGATTGCAAGGATTTGGCTATGTAATTTAGAAATACTGAAATTTGTGCTTCCAGTATTTCGAAATTATACAGTGAACCCGCATATATCTATATATATATATATATATATATATATATATATATATATACAGTCTATATAAAAAGGGTACACACCCCTGTTAAAAAATGAGACCACAATAAATCATTTCAGAACTTTTCCAACCAATAATGTGACCTTTTACCTATACAACTCAATTGAAATCAAAAATTTGTTAGTGGAAAAAATGTAAAAAATTAAAAAATGTAGAATAAGCTAGTTGTATAAGTGTGCACACCCTTAAACTAATACTTTGTTGAAGCACTTTTTGATTTAATTACAACATTCAGTCTTCTTGGGTATGAGTCTATCAGCATGGCACATACTGACTTGGCAATATTTGCTCACCCTTCCTTGCAAAAGCGCTCCAAATCTATCAGATCTTATGCACAGACCTCTTCAGGTCACCATCCAGATTTTCTATTGGATTTAGGTCTGGGCTTTGGCTTGGCCATTCCAAAACTTTAATTTTTTTCTTGTGAAGTCATTCTTTTGTTGATTTGTTGTATGCTTGGGGTCATTGTCATGTTGAAAGATGAAATTCCTCTTCATCTTCAGCTTTCTAGCAGATACCTGGAGGCTTTGGGCCAAAAGTTACTGGTATTTGGAACTGTTCATAATTCTCTCCACCTTGACTAAAGCCCCAGTTGTAGCTGAAGAAAAGCAAACCCAAAGCATGATACTGCCACCACCATGCTTCACTGTGGGGATGGTGTTCTTTTGGTGATACAAAGTATTGTTTTTGTGCCAAACGTGCCTTTTGGAATTGTGGCTAAAAAGTTCAACCTTGGTCTCATTAGACCATAACACATTTTCCCACATGCGTTTGGGAGACTTGATGTATTGTTTTGCAAATTTTAGCCAGGCCTGGATGTTTTCTGTGTAAGAAAAGGCTTCTGTCTTGCAACCTTACCCCATAGTCCAGACATATGGAGAATACAGGAGATTGTTGTTACATGTAATACACAACCAGGGGTCTATACTAAAATCTCGAAGTCTGACAATATCGAATACAATATTGTCAACATGAGAATAGCGAAAGTGCACTACATTGAACGTTTAAATGGAAAATCTCCTTAGGGGGAGATGTCCATTTACTTCAATGTAGTGCATTCTTGGAGTTGGTATATTTAAGTAGGGAGGTTTGAGGAATGCAGCTCCCCACATGGGGATGCAGAGGGGCTTGCCCCCTGCCTACACACTATTTTGTTTGTTTTGTCGTTGTTTTATTTAATATTTTTTTAGGTTTTGATGGTTTAAGACTTCGATCACTAAAGTTCAATCTTTAGGGATTTGAAGTTTTAAACCTTAGAAGATTATAATATAGACCCCACAACCAGTACTTGCCAGAAATTCTTGCAGCTCCTTCAGTGTTGCTGGAGGTCTCTTGGCAGCCTCCCTGACCAGTTTTTGTCTTGTCTTTTCATCAATTTTGGAGGGATGTCCAGTTCTTTGCAACATCACGGTTGTCCCATATTTTCTCCAATTTTTGATGACTGTCTTCACTGTGTTCCATGGTATATCCAATGCTGTGGACATTTTTTCTATCCTTCTCCTGACTAATACCTTTCAATAATGAGATCACTTTGATGCTTTGTAAGCTCTCTGCGAACCATGCCTTTTGCTGCTGAATAAATGTCAGGAAAATCCTATTAGGATGGCTGAACTTTATTTGGGGTTAATTAGAGTCTCTTTAATTGATGGCATTAGAGAACCAAGAAGACTGAATGCTGTAATTAAATCAAAAGGTGCTTCAACATAGTATTAGTTTAAGGGTGTGCACACACAGCAAAGTATTAGTTTAAAGGTGTGCGCACTTATGTAATCAGCATACTGTACGTATTTTATTTTTTATATTTTTCCCCTAAAAAATTTCTCTGTTTTTCAATTGAATTGTACAGGTTATAGGACACATTAAAGGTGGGAAAAGTTTTGAAATGATTTATTGTGGTCTCATTTTTTTATATCACAAAAACCTGGCTTTTTAACAGGGATGTGTACACTTTTTGTATGTACTGTATATATTTAGAAAAAAGTTACTTTTGTTTTGGATGGATGGCTATTGGTCCCTGGCACACAGTGCTTTGTAGGGGGTTGCAGAACAACAATTATATTCTGTGAGTCAGGCAGAAGAGATGGTTCTGCAACAAAGGCTTTGCAGCTGGCAGTGCAGGAGATATGGTCCTACATATTGAACTTAACTCAAATGGGTGCTGGGTAGAACCTTCCTACTTAGTCAGCTGTGGCACTCACAGGTGTTATACGGTGTCCAACATTCCTTTATATGGGAAAGAAATCATGGTCTTTACAAGTTACAACAATTGTGAGAATCTATATAGCTTCCAAATATAAATCCCCTGAAAATGTCACTGTTGATGGATGGATAACATGGGTAAAGAAGGTCACCACTCTAGTAACCCAAATGCCCCATAAGATAGATGTATTTGACTCATTAACCAGTGATGCTATGGCTCAGAAATATCTACATGTTATACTATTCTTACTGAATTACTCTGGTCTTCTCCTAGCAAATGCTAATGGCTCTGTGTTACATAACACCTGCACAAGGTAATATAATGAATGCCTACTCAACAGGTTATGTGCAGCAATTATCACTTGTGTCTGAGCATGCAGAACTTTGTAGTAATGAAAATGCAGACCATTATCACGTTAACAATAAGTGCAGTTACAATATAGCACTGAGTCATTATCACTTTTCAGGTAAAACTCTCAGCAGCTGTCAGTGTTATTCACATATGTAGAAGACATTATCGCATTCATGAGAACACAAGCCAAATTTGGGCTTTTGTCTACATGAAGTCAATACAAGCCACCCCATCCCCACCAGTTTCTTCCTGTCAATTAAAATTTGTTTGATACACAGTACAGTACCCTTTGTGGTTATATGCTTCATATTTTTGTAAACTATTGCAGTTGAACATATCATGTAGTAATTTCCTGTATCACAAAGTGTTAGTTCTTACAACAATGTAAAATAACTGCACCCGTGGGGATGTACATATGTACAGATATCACAGTTTAAGACTTAGGTTATGAAAGTTATTACATTTTTTACATATTTTGGCAAAAAACTTTGCTAGGGAAGTTATCAACATGCTAAGTAATACCTCGTTTTGAAGACAGTATCAGTACGTACAACATGGTAAAAAAAACATTGTCTATCTGCTGTAGACATGTACAGATATTACAATTTTTTATTGCTAAGTATATTAAAATTCTGATTTTTTTTTTCATATTTTAGTGAATGACTTTGCTAAGAAAAGATGTCAACGTGTCAAGTAATACCTCATTTTGAAGACAGTATCAGCACGTACAGCATAGTAAAAGAACTGTGTATGTATGCTGTACACATGCAGATATCATAGCTTGTTTAGGACTCAGGTTTTGGAAATTATGATTTGTATCATATTATAGGTTCATAGGTTTATACTAGGCTATCTGCCCTAAGGCATTTATAAGCCTAGCCCAGAGTTTTTGTGGCTTACACCACCCCTTATGTTAAAAAATGCTGTGCCCATTAGTTTGTTGTGACTCTGTCCAGCAGTGACACAGAGATGATTCCCGGGGTAAACCTACGATCTCCCATCCATCGGTCAAGATTTCTCTTGAACAGAGCCAGCGAGGTGCTCTGCCTCACATGGACTGGGATTTTATTCCACAACATAGGGAGTCTCTGGGTGACAAATCTATCCCTCCAGCATGTCCTATTTATATCCGTGCTAAGGTTTAAGCCGCTTGCTCTAGTGGATCTGGTAGATTTGGATTTTTTGAGGTGGAGCATGTCCATTAATTCCGGGTTGGACATGGCCTTGTATGTCAGGCACAGGTCACCTCTGAGCAGACGGTATCACGACTGAATAGAGGTGGAGTTTCTTCAGTCTGGCAGCATATGACAGATTTTGGAGTCCCTTTATCCTTTTGGTGAGGAACTTTTGGGGTCTCTCCAATTGCTGCAGGTGTCGGGTGAGATACATCCCGAATGGGGCATTGTACTCGATCACTGGTCTGATAAGTGAAGAGTACAGGGGAACAATGACCTCACTTGATCTGGATGTGAATCCCTTCATGATCAGGTGGGCAATGTAGAAGGTTTTTCTAACCACTTTAGCAATGTGAGTGTCAAAAGAAAGGCCACTGTCAACCTGGGTCCCCAGGTCCCTGATAACCTCTTCTGTGCTTAGTAGATTGCCACCTATATGGTAGCTCTGGGTTACCTAGTTTTTCCCGAAGGGTATGACTATACATTTTTTGGCATTTAACTTCAGGCCATGGCTCTGGCACCAGCTATCAGTTTCCGTGAGACCACTCTGAAGGATATCTGTGTCCGATGTACTTTCCACTATGGCTCCCAGTTTGCAGTCATCTGCAAACTTTGTCAGCCATAGTCCTCCTATGTTAGCCTGTACTTCTGAGAAGTAGATGCCGAACAACAGGGGGCCAAGGACTGAGCCCTGTGGGACACCACTTGTGAATGGCTTGGAGTCTGACATGGCGCCAGCTACTCTAACCCTGTGGGTTCTGTCCTTTAGCCAGTTTGCAACCCATCTTGTGACATATGGGTTTACATTTAAGCTGGTAAGTTTCTCTATAATACCCAAGTGGGGTATTGTGTCGAAAGCTTTTGCAAGGTCAAGGTAGGCTGTATGGACTGCCTTTCCCTCATCAATGGCCTTGGTGACTGTTTCGAAGAAGTCGACCAAGTTCAAAAGGCATCATCTGCCCTTGACAAAGCCAAACTGGGTCGGGTCCAATGTCTGCAAGTCCCCTATGTCTTTGTTTATGAGTTCCATTATGATCCTCTCCATAGCTTTGCAGACCAGGCTTGTTAAGCTTATGGGGCGGTAATTACCAGGGTCCGTAGAGACACCGCCTTTGTGGAGTGGGACCACAGTTGCCGTACACCACTCCTTGGGCACGTATACTGTGGTAAGGCTAAGATTAAACAGCTGCCTTATGTGCGGGTTTAGTTCCTCATTTTGTTCATGTAGCACACAGCCGGGGACACCATCCGGTCCCATTGATGCTGTGTTTTTAGCTTTAGAGAGAGCAGCTTTCACCTGCATATTGGAGATGTCTGGGAGGCTGCACTCTGCTGGGATAGTTATCTCTCCTTTTGGGGGGGAAGGGAGGTGAAGTTTGCACTGAACCTGTCTGCCAGTATGTTGGCAATGTCTGTGGGTTCAGTGATTTTTGTATCATTTTGGACTAATTCTGAGCATATCTGGGAGTTTCCACCCAGGTTTCTAACATAGCTGAAGAAGGCCTTATGATTGTCTTTTGAATCTATGGCAATTTTTCTCTCAAAGTTGGCCTTGGATGATTTTATGAGTGCTCGTATTTTTTTACTAATAATGGTCAAAGGTGTCTTCTCTTTTATGGATTTTGCTCTATCATGTAACAGCTTTCTCCTCTTATTGTAAAGTTTGTTTATGGCTGGGGTCCACCAGGATTGTAAAGTTTTTTGCAAAAAAAAACTTTCCCCTTTTAAGGTAACTTTAAATATAAAATTTTAAAAATTCCCCCCTTTTGGTAAAAAATTTGGCTTCCCTTTTTTACCTCACATATCAACCTCTTTGGCTTCAAACAACTTATCAATACTCCCACTAGAATCAATAAAATAAACAATAAGGCTTCTACCTTAGACTGGATTCTCACTAATACCCTCCTGCAAACCTACCAAACAGGTATCCTTCCTGACGACCTTAGTGACCACTCACTAACCTATATAATTAGAAGCAAAACCAACCTAACCTTACCCACAACCTTTAGAACTCTTCATTCAAAGAAACATTTTAACCCTGATCGGTTTCAAGCTGAACATTTCCAATGTCATTGGGCCCCTCTAAAACATCTCCCACTCAACAAAGCAGTGGAACACTTCAACTCAACATTCTTAGCAATACTTAATCAACACGCCCCAAGTCGAACCATTAGAACTAAAACTAAAACTGCTCCTTGGCTAACCACAAATACTAAGCATAAAATCACCCTCAGAAATAAATCTTGGCATAAATGGCGTTCCACCAAAAGTCAAATAGACCACCAAATGTTTAGAGAGCTTAGAAACAGTACAAAAAAGCCATTCTAACAGACAAAAAGAACTATTACTTTCAACTTCAAAAAACTACCAAAAAGGAACCCAAAAAATTCTGGTCCAGCATCAATAGTCTGCTGACCCCCGGCCAAATAATTACACCCAACCCTCAGGATTCTGACCCTGATAATCCCACACTAACAGCCAATAACTTTAATTCCTTCTTCACCAATTCTATACAAATTCTAGCCAACCAACTATCTCCTGATACTTCTCAACTACCTCCAAATACCTTAATAAATACCATTCCTCCCCTTCACCTACAACCTGTATCTACCTCCTATATACAATCTCTTATCCAAAAACTTAAACCTACCACCCCTTCCGCTGATAAGCTTCCTGCTGAATTCCTGCAACTAGCAGCAAAAAGCCATTGCTTACCCTGTCTCTATCTTAATAAACAGATCAATAAAAGAAAGTAATTTCCCAGCAATCTGGAAGATATCACATATCATACCCTCCATAAAGGAGGCAAATCTTACGACTTCTCCAACTATCGTCCCATAGCACTTTTATCCCCCTTAGCTAAAATCATGGAAAAATGAATACATAAACAACTACTCAACCATCTCCTCAATAATAGCCTTCTGGCAGACACTCTACATGGTTTCAGACCTGCTCACAGTACTACCACAGCTCTTCTCTCCTTCACCAACACAAAAAACTTAAACCGTAACAACAATAATCTTACATCTTCTCTTTTCATAGACCTATCAAAAGCCTTTGATATGGTTAATCATACACTTCTTCTGCACACATTAAAATCTCTGGCCCTGGAGCCCTCTTCCCTAACCTGGTTTTCTTCCTATCTTGAAAATCGCCAGCAAGCCGTACTCTGGAAAAATTATCTCTCTGCTCTCCTCCCTATCTCTTTAGGAGTACCTCAAGGGTCTATCCTAGGCCCACTTCTATTTTCCATCTTTATTAATGACCTTCAATCATCTATACCTAATACTACCTGCATACAATATGCAGATGATTCCACTATAATTTGCACTGCCTCTTCTCAAACAGAACTCCAGTTTCAAACACAATCAGCCTTCTCAACTGTTGAACAGTGGTTCTCTAATCGCTGTCTACTCCTTAACCCCAAGAAAACTAAATTATTACTCTTTTCACCTACCCGTAAATCTACTTTGATAAACTTCTGTATTACTGCAACTGACAACACCATAATTTCTCCTGACTCCTCAACTAAACTTCTTGGTGTTACTATCGATAATAATCTTAACTTTGATTGTCACATCAACAACACAATAAAAGCCGTTAATAAAAGATTGGATCCCTATACAGAATAAAGCCCTTCCTCACACCTGAAGCTAGGATAACCCTAGTCCAAACACACCTTATTTCTACCCTTTTGTATGCATCCCCTATTTACACTAATCTATCTAAAAGTAACCTTAAGAAACTTACTACATCTTACCACAATATTGCCTGCTTACACCACATCACAATTTAGAGCTCACCACTGTCTAAACCTAAAACAACTACACTGGCTGGAACTCCCTAATAAGCTCATTTTTCAACAACTCTTAATTGCACACAAAATTCTATACCAACCTTCTAAAACACCAGCTCTTTCCAACCTCTTGACTCCCTATATCAACCTGAAACAACTACGTTCCTCTGATAAATTACTTGTTAATATTACCAAAATTATGAACTCTGCAGGCAACTGCCTTTTTTCTAACTCAGTAGGTAAAATATGGAATAATCTTCCATCCGATCTGTCCTCTTTGCATACTCTTCCACTATTTAAAAAACAACTTTTAATACATCTTAATAAATTCTGGCTTTGCTCTTGTACCAACCCAGACTAGCCTGTTGGCATCCTTAACTCTATCATAAACTTTTCTTATCCACTTGGATTTCATCTTCTACTTCAACTGAGATATTACCCCTATTTATTGTAAATATTACATAACTCATTATAGCAAAAAAAAAAAAAAAAAATTTTTGTGTATTATCTACCATGGTTCAAAACTACCTTTTATACACTTTATGATTTGATACCTTATTATATTGTTTTGCTAGGATTGTTCTGATTAGTTAAAATCTATAATATTTGTATGTTCATTTTTTTTTACCTTTGTATAATTACATTTGTACTATGTCTTATGTATTTCCAATACTGTTTTTAACCTCTGGAGCTTTTCTCCCCGGGCCTCCACTGAAAATGGACATTAATCCAGCTGGACTAGCCCGGTCAACAAATGTAAAATAAAATAAAATAAAATAAATAAATATGTAGAAGACATTATCGCATTCATGAGAACACAAGCCAAATTTGGGCTTTTGTCTACATGAAGTCAATACAAGCTACCCCATCCCCACCAGTTTCTTCCTGTCAATTAAAATTTGTTTGATACACAGTACAGTACCCTTTGTGGTTATATGCTTCATATTTTTGTAAACTATTGCAGTTGAACATATCATGTAGTAATTTCCTGTATCACAAAGTGTTAGTTCTTACAACAATGTAAAATAACTGCACCCGTGGGGATGTACATATGTACAGATATCACAGTTTAAGACTTAGGTTATGAAAGTTATTACATTTTTTACATATTTTGGCAAATAACTTTGCTAGGGAAGTTATCAATATGCTAAGTAATACCTCATTTTGAAGACAGTATCAGTACGTACAACATGGTAAAAAAAACATTGTCTATCTGCTGTAGACATGTACAGATATTACAATTTTTTATTGCTAAGTATATTAAAATTCTGATTTTTTTTTTTCATATTTTAGTGAATGACTTTGCTAAGAAAAGATGTCAACGTGTCAAGTAATACCTCATTTTGAAGACAGTATCAGCACGTACAGCATAGTAAAAGAACTGTGTATGTATGCTGTACACATGCAGATATCATAGCTTGTTTAGGACTCAGGTTTTGGAAATTATGATTTGTATCATATTATAAGTTCATAGGTTTATACTAGGCTATCTGCCCTAAGGCATTTATAAGCCTAGCCCAGAGTTTTTGTGGCTTACGCCACCCCTTATGTTAAAAAATACTGTGCCCATTAGTTTGTTGTGCCTCTGTCCAGCAGTGACACAGAGATGATTCCCGGGGTAAACCTACGATCTCCCATCCATCGGTCAAGATTTCTCTTGAACAGAGCCAGCGAGGTGCTCTGCCTCACATGGACTGGGATTTTATTCCACAACATAGGGAGTCTCTGGGTGACAAATCTATCCCTCCAGCATGTCCTATTTATATCCGTGCTAAGGTTTAAGTCGCTTGCTCTAGTGGATCTGGTAGATTTGGATTTTGAGGTGGAGCATGTCCATTAATTCCGGGTTGGACATGGCCTTGTATGTCAGGCACAGGTCACCTCTGAGCAGACGGTATGCGACTGAATAGAGGTGGAGTTTCTTCAGTCTGGCAGCATATGACAGATTTTGGAGTCCCTTTATCCTTTTGGTGAGGAACTTTTGGGGTCTCTCCAATTGCTGCAGGTGTCGGGTGAGATACATCCCGAATGGGGCATTGCACTCGATCATTGGTCTGATAAGTGAAGAGTACAGGGGAACAATGACCTCACTTGATCTGGATGTGAATCCCTTCATGATCAGGTGGGCAATGTAGAAGGTTTTTCTAACCACTTTAGCAATGTGAGTGTCAAAAGAAAGGCCACTGTCAACCTGGGTCCCCAGGTCCCTGATAACCTCTTCTGTGCTTAGTAGATTGCCACCTATATGGTAGCTCTGGGTTACCTTGTTTTTCCGAAGGGTATGACTATACATTTTTTGGCATTTAACTTCAGGCCATGGCTCTGGCATCAGCTATCAGTTTCCGTGAGACCACTCTGAAGGATATCTGTGTCCGATGTACTTTCCACTATGGCTCCCAGTTTGCAGTCATCTGCAAACTTTGTCAGCCATAGTCCTCCTATGTTAGCCTGTACTTCTGAGAAGTAGATGCCGAATAACAGGGGGCCAAGGACTGAGCCCTGTGGGACACCACTTGTGAACGGCTTGGAGTCTGACATGGCGCCAGCTACTCTAACCCTGTGGGTTCTGTCCTTTAGCCAGTTTGCAACTCATCTTGTGACATATGGGTTTACATTTAAGCTGGTAAGTTTCTCTATAATACCCAAGTGGGGTATTGTGTTGAAAGCTTTTGCAAGGTCAAGGTAGGCTGTATGGACTGCCTTTCCCTCATCAATGGCCTTGGTGACTGTTTCGAAGAAGTCGACCAAGTTCAAAAGGCATCATCTGCCCTTGACAAAGCCAAACTGGGTCGGGTCCAATGTCTGCAAGTCCCCTATGTCTTTGTTTATGAGTTCCATTATGATCCTCTCCATAGCTTTGCAGACCAGGCTTGTTAAGCTTATGGGGCGGTAATTACCAGGGTCCGTAGAGACACCGCCTTTGTGGAGTGGGACCACAGTTGCCGTACACCACTCCTTGGCCACTTATACTGTGGTAAGGCTAAGATTAAACAGCTGCCTTATGTGCGGGTTTAGTTCCTCATTGAGTTCATGTAGCACACAGAAGGGGACACCATCCGGTCCCATTGATGCTGTGTTTTAGCTTTAGAGAGAGCAGCTTTCACCTGCATATTGGAGATGTCTGGGAGGCTGCACTCTGCTGGGATAGTTATCTCTCTTTTTGGGGGGTAAGGGAGGTGAATTTTGCACTGATCCTGACTGCCAGTATGTTAGCAATATCTGTGGGTTCAGTGATTTTGTATCATTTTGGACTAATTCTGAGCATATCTGGGAGTTTCCACCCAGGTTTCTAACATAGCTGAAGAAGGCCTTATGATTGTCTTTTGAATCTATGGCAATTTTTCTCTCAAAGTTGGCCTTGGATGATTTTATGAGTGCTCGTATTTTTTTACTAATAATGGTCAAAGGTGTCTTCTCTTTTATGGATTTTGCTCTATCATGTAACAGCTTTCTCCTCTTATTGTAAAGTTTGTTTATGGCTGGGGTCCACCAGACTGGACGTTTGCCCTTGGTGGAAAGAGTCTTGGTTTTATTTGGGATTGCCTGATCCATGCAGTCCTGGAGGTGTTCGTAGAAGGCATCTGTAAGGGCTTCCGCAGCTTAGGTTGTGGTTTCCACTGGCTCGGGGGCCTTGAAGGATACCACACCAGTCTTGAGTAGTGTGAAGTTTGCTTTAGAGAAGTTCTTCACTGTGGGCTTTTTTGTTTGGGGTGGGGGCGGGATGTGGATATCCAGTGAGATTAGTTTATGATCTGATCTCACCAATGAGGGATATACTTCCGGTGTGGAGCATTTTGTCCCCATGTTTGTGATGATGAGATCTAGTATATTTTCTCCTCTTGTGGGAACAGTGACTAGTTGTTCCATGGCATTTAAATTTATGAACTCCAGGAACCTTTGGGCTAGAAAGTTTGGGCTTGAGTAATGTTCCCAGTCTATATTCGGGTAGTTGAAGTCACCCAATATAATGGTGTTTGGAGATACTTTTATACCCTCCAGTGTCTTCAGGAAGGCTGTGTGGGGTTCCTGAGATTTTTGGTAAATAACTTTACTAGGGAGCATGTAACTGTGTCAAGTGATACCTCATTTTGAAGACAGTGTTAGTCCTTATATCATTATAAAAGAATTGTGTCTGTATGCTGTACACATGTACAGATATCAGAGTTTTTGTAGGACTAAGGTTATGAAAATTATGATCTTTTTTATATGTTGCTAAATAATTTTGCAAGGGAGCATGTCAATGTTCCAAGTAATGCATCAATTTGAAGACAGTATTACTCCTTACAACATGGTAAACGAACTGTGTCTATATGCTGTACACATGTGCAGATATCACAGTTTGTTTAGTCTTGTAGGATTGTGAAAATTATGCATTTGCAATATTTCTCATTATTATGTCCATATCTTTGCAAGGGACCATGATGACACAAATGATGCATCAGTTTGAAGAGGATATTGAGCCACACAACTTGTCTCTGTTACATGAGATATTATGATTTGTTTACTTATCAATTATGAGAAATATAATGTTAATCATATGTCTGGGAATATCTCCGTAAATAAGCATCACACAGTAATGGTTAAGGTATCTTTCTAAAGCTGACATTCAGACAAAGAAATTAATTACAAAGTGTATGGGTGTACACAGTACATTCACCAAGATATTGTGATTTGTTTTACCAAAAGACAAAAAATATGCACACTATCAGCATTCCTTGACAAATATTTAATAATGACTTAGATATGCAGTATTCACATTTATACTGTTGGAAAGGTCAGTGTCTGCTGAATAACTTCCACCTTTACATTTTTAGTCTAGTTCTTATGGTTAAAGAGTTAAGAACAATTAAATAAAGTCAGTCACCTCCAAGGAACAAATGCCCTACTGTAGAGAATAAATCCAAAAAGCAGTCGAAATAGAACACAGAAAAAACAGAGCAGACCAAGGCAGAGTGCAACCATAAAAATGCAGTAATCAGATGTATAAAAATGTAGAACTGTTTAATGAACCAAAACAGAAGTCATAAACAGGTAAGTACTTTCACCAACAATGCTTCTTCAGACCATACACAGAGTAAAAACAGTCAGCTTAAGAACTGTCTTGTCCCAGCGCAATTAATTAAACAATCAAAGAATCAAAGCTGCTTGGGACCATTTAAAGTGCTAACAACTAAAAATAAATATATCACATCATAAAAAATATATTTGTAAACATATATAAAAGAAATAAAAAAAAAAAATATATATATATATATATATATATATATATATATATATATATATATATATATATACATACTGATTACTTAATGCTCAGAGCTCAAGATTTAGGAACATGTTTTAAGGAGACTTAATCATTAAGACCAAGTCCCCGATCTGTTCTAAGCCTAATAATCCATCTAGTCTCTCTCCCCTCAGTATAATTTCTAACATCTCCATCACGGACCACGGAGATTGGATTTAATTACCTCAATGACTAAAAATTTAAAAGTATGCTCAGAACCTGCTTGTAGAGCATGTTTAGACAGAGAATTATTACCTGACAATTCATATGATATAAGTGCTCCCTTATTCTGTCTTTAAACATTCTGTTGGCTTTACAAACATAATATGACCAACAGGATACAAAGTAAGATAGATATACAACATGTTCTGTCTGACAAGGGGGTACTGCATTAAATTTATACTTATGTTTAGTCATAGGATGTACAAAACATCCACTGCTGTCTATATACCCACAATAATTACAACAGTTACAAGGCATAGTGCAGCAAACAGTATCCATAGTCACTGTATTGGTGGAACCCTTAGGATAGCATAACATCCTTCTCAAATTCAGTTTATTCTTATAAACAAATCTGGGAGTGTCCCCTATAGTCTATTTGATGTCAGGGCCAACAGTTAGGATACCCCAATTCTTATTAATGATTCCTCTGATCTCATCAGCATCCTGTGTATAAAACAATGGGACCATAACCTGGTGGCTTAATTTCTTCCTCACATTACTGGATGCATCCATCTTGTAGTCAGAAAAATATAGATGTGCTACAGCTGTCCTCAACAAAGGTATTCCATCAATCCCTTTGTGGATTTCAGAGTTGATATAGCCTCTTGCTAACAGCCTTTCTTCTAGGCTTAATAATTCAGATTGAAATCCCTCCTCAGAGACATTCAGCCATGATGCACGCATAGCCTGACCCCTTATGGCATTCCTAAAAACATAATTGGGGTGCATACTATGTCTGTGCAAAAGGGTATTCATATAGCAGGTTTCCTATGCATTCCAGTGTTAGCCATCCCATTTTCCAACTCTGTATTAGGACATCAAGATATGCTAGTTTGGTCTCAGAGGATATAATGATAAACTTTAAAAAAGAGGTCAAGCCATTCAATTCTTGAAAGAACAAGTCCAACTGTTGTGGACTTGCAGTCCAAATAAAGAACAGATCATCCAGAAAACATCTATAAAATGGTATAAATGCATAAAAATCATGCAATTTAACTAAGAATTCTTCCTCCTAGGTGGCCATAAACATGTTCATAGGTTCATAGGTTCATAGGTAGGTACTAGGCTATCTGCCCTAGGGCATTTATAAGCCTAGCCAGAATGTGTTGGCTTTCACCTCCCATTTGGATTTGATTAGATTCCTGAGCCTCTGCCCAGCAGGGCCATAGAAGTGATCCCCGGAGTAAATTTATGATTTTCCATCCACTCGTCAAGATTTCTCTTGAAGAGGGTCAGTGAGGGGCTCTGCCTAACATGGACTGGGATTTTATTCCAGAGTGAGGGAAGCCTCTGGGATATGAATCTATTCTTCCAGCTTGTCCTATTTATTGTTGTGCTGAGGTTTAAATCACTGGAACGTGTAGCTCTAAGGGATTTGATTTTCTTGAGGTGGAGCATGTCCATTAATTCCGGGTTAGACATGGCCTTGTACATCAGGCAGAGATCTCCTCTGAGTAGGCGGTAAGCAACTGAGTAGAGCTGGAGTTTCTTTAGTCTAGCTGAATATGGCATCTGTTTGAGGCCCACGATTCTCTTGGTGAGGTACTTCTGGGGTCTTTCCAGCTGTTGCAGGTGTCGGGTAAGGTACATCCCAAATGGAGCATTATACTCTAATATGGGCCTGATGAGGGATGAGTAGAGGGGCACAATGACCTCTCTTGATCTAGATGTGAACCCTTTCCTGATTAAGGTGGGCTATATAAAAGGTTTTTATAACCACTTTGGCAATGTGATTATCAAAGGAGAGATTGCTGTATACTTGAGTCCCCAGATCCCTAATTACATCTTCCGTACTTAGTGGATTACCACCTATGTGGTAGTTTGTGGGCACTTTGTTTTTCCCAAAGGGGATGACTATGCACTTTTTGGTATTCGTCTCCATAAGACCCTTCTGGAGGATGTCTGTGTCAGCCAGAGAGTTGACTATGGCTCCCAGTTTGCAATCATCTGCAAACTTGGTCAGCCATAGTCCTCCTGTGCTTGCCTGTATCTCAGAAAAGTATATACCAAACAAGAGGGGTCCCAGGACTGACCCCTGTGGGACGCCACTTGTAACCGGTTTGGAGTCGGACATGGCACCTGCAACTCTGACCATGTGAGTTCTATCCATGAGCCAGTTTGCAACCCATCTTGTGACATAGGGATTAACGTTCAAGCTGGTGAGCTTATCTATAATGCCAGAGTGGGGTATTGTGTCGAAAGTCTTTGCGAGGTCTAGGTAGGCTGTGTGGACTACCTTTCCCTCGTCTATGGCCTTGGTAACTGTTTCAAAGAAGTCTACTAGGTTTAATAGGCAAGATCTGCCTTTAACAAAGCTGAATTGGGTAGGGTCCAGTGTCTGGAGGTTTCCAATTTCTTTGTTTATGAGATCCATGATGATGCGCTCCATAGCCTTGCAGACCAGGCTAGTCAGGCTTATAGGGCAATAGTTCCCAGGATCAGTTGTGGTGCCACCTTTGTGGAGCGGGATAACTGTTGCTGTATGCCATTCTTTGGGTACATATCCTGTAGTAAGGCTGAGTTTGAATAGTGAATTTATGTGAGGCTTTAGTTCTTTTTGGAGCTCGTGTAAGACGCAGCCTGGGATACCATCCGGTCCCATTGATGCTGTGTTTTTGACTTTGGAGAGGGTTGTTTTCCCCTGTGTGTCTGTGATGTCTGGGGGTCTACATTCTTCTGGGATGGACACGGGCTCTTTTGGGGGTAGGGGGGTAAAGCTGGCACTGAACCTGTCAGCCAGGATGTTAGCAATGTCAGTGGGTTCAGTGTATTTTATGCCATTTTGCACCAGCTCAGAGCAGATCTGAGAGTTGATTCCTAGATTTTTGACATAGCTAAAGAAGGCTTTGTAATTATCTTTAGAGTCTTTGGCGATTTTTTTTCCGAAGCTGGTCTTGGGTGATTTTATGAGGGATCGTAGTTTCTTGCTAATACTGATCAGGGATGCTTTCCCTTTTTGGGATTTTGCTCTATCATGTAGTAGTTTCCTCCTTCTGTTGTATAGCTTATTTATGGCCAGGGTCCACCAGACTGTAGTTTCCTCCTTCTGTTGTATAGCTTATTTATGGCCGGGGTCCACCAGACTGGTCTCCTCTTTTTGGAGGAGTGATTCTTTTTTTTTACTTGGGATGGTTCTATCCATGCATTCCTGTAGGTGCTCATAGAATGCATTTGTAAAAGATACTGCGGTTTGGGCAGCATTTTCCATTTGCCCGTGAGCTTTGAAACATTCCACCTCTGTCTTGAGAAGTGTGAAGTTTGCTTTTGAGAAATTTTTCACAGTGGTTTCCTTGGCTGGGGGTGGGGTCAGGATGTGGATGTCCAGTGTGATTAGTTTATGGTCTGATCTTACCAACGAGGAGTCTACCTCTGGTGTGGAACATTGAGCCCCCATGTTGATGATGACCAGGTCCAATATGTTATCGCCTCTTGTGGGAGTGGTGACCAGTTGTTCCAGGGCGCTAGAGTTTATGAATTCCAGGAAATGTTGGGCAAGGAAGTTGGGACTTGAGTAGTTTTCCCAATCAATGTTTGGGTAGTTGAAATCACCCAATATCATGGTGTTTGGTGAGACCTTCATATTCTCCAATGTTCTCAGGAATGCCGAGTGGGGGTCCTGAGACAAGGTGGGTGATCTGTAGCAAGCTACAACCTGAAAAGCAGTTTTGCCTACTGTTAGTTGCATGTGGATGGTCTCCGAGGCCTCGTGCAGTAACACTAACCTGGAGGTGTAGGTATCCTTGATGAAGATGGATACACCCCCACCTTTTGTATTTCAGTCCAGGTTCTGGGGCCGAAAGGTATGCTAAGAGTTATAGCCTGGTAGTTCTGGGGTGCTTTCTGGAGCCTTGAACCAGATTTCTGTTACTGCCCAGATATCAATTTTCTCCATACTGAGGAGTGCCTCAGGTGTGTGCATTTTGAGGTTTAGACTTCTGGCATTGTGTAGCATTACCCTCAGTTTTTTGTGTCTTGTGTTGTCTATGGAGGCGGGTTTGTCTTTTGAGCCTTGCCTAAAAAAGTCACTATGGGTGTGGCAAGAGCCTTAGCCAGTATTTGAAAGCCCAAGGGTGACAGGTGCAAGCCGTCTCTAGCGAAGCAGCGTGGCTTGTCAAGCATGTCATCTCAGGCGGACAGACACTGGATCCCCTTTGAATAACACCAATAGTCTAGCCAATTGTTAAAATTGATCATTTTGTCTTTGTACTGTGGCATCATTCTTGGTGAGGGCAAGATGCTACTCAGGGTCAGGGTCATACCGGCCTGGGCTACATGATCAGAGAGCTCCTCTATGTCTCTTTTCATGTAGTCCAGGGAGGTATGTCTCAGGTCATTCACACCAACATGGACAATGACAGAGTCATATTTGTACTTGCTTTGGAGTGACCTGAGTGCTTGTGTTATGTGGCAGATCCTGGCACCTGACAGGCAGCTTACAGTGACCTTCTCCTTGTTCAGTCTGGTGAGTGGGACATCAGTATGCCTGACAATAGAGTCTCCTATTACTAGTGTATTTGGTGTGTTATTTAGCCTTAAGGGCTGTGTTTGTGTGGCACACAGACTTTGTGAAGTATGTGATACGTGAATATTGTTTTGGGGTAGCGATTGCTTGCATGTCTGCTTTGGAGGTGTCTGCTGCTTTGGCAGGTTTTTATGTAGAGCCTCCAAGTATGTCTTTGTGTGTTTATGTGTCCTGTTTGTAGATGTAGATATGATTGGTCTATGTGAGACTGGTTTTGTGGTGCAAATGGTTCCCTTCTCTTCCTGACTGGCTGTTCCAGTCTTGGGTTGAAAGAGCTTGCCCTCCAGTTTGGCTGTATAGTTGCATCTCTCACATATATTTGAGTTTGTTGAAAGGAGGAGAGGGTTGTCTGTGTACATAAGCAATTCTAACATTGTCTCAAGATTCCCAGATTCACCAGCTGGACTGTTGGCATAGCTATTGGCACAGGAAGTGTCCATACCTACGCAATCTTTTTGTATCTAAACCTGATCATCAAAAACGAAAATATTGTTCTCTAAGACAACCTCTAATAGAGAGCATAGTAGGTCAATAAAGGATTCAGCATATTCACCATGTTTCAACAGATACCTGTGAATACATTCAACCCCTTCTGCATTCGGTATAACCATAAACAGTGATTATACGTCTAAGGTAACAAATAAAAACATTCCTTCAGCAGGTAGTTGCTTGGTGAAACTATAAAAATCTAACATGAATTGTTTAGAGTCCTTAAGGGTGTAAGCATTCCTGTCAATAATAGGTTGTAAAACTTCTCTATGAATAATGACAAGGGTTTGGTGCACCAACCTCGACCAGGTACTATTGGTCTCATTGGTGGGTGGGCACCATCCTTATGTATCTTAGGTAAGCCTTGGATGGAGGGTATAAGGGGTCATCATCCTTAAAGAAACAGTACATGTCCCTTGCAATCAGTTCACTCTTAAACAAGTCCTTGAGCATAGAGTTAATCCTCTAAACCAAAACACTAACTTGTGCCATGTCAATACATAAATAAAATTGAATATCATTTATAGTAGAAAAATAATATAATCTATCCATGATAACAGTGAGTCCACCTTTGTTAGCCAGTCTGATTGCAATATTAGTGTCACTTCGTAGGCTTGACAATGCTGCCCTTTGTTTCATACTAAGGTTAAATCATTTAACATTCCTGTTTTGTCACATACATTTTATACCAGAGTGTAATGTATGTTGGTCATCCTCAAATAATTTAATGAAAGCATCAACCAAAGGATGAGAGTTAGGCATATACACAATGGTTTCTTAAAACAATGAATATCATTAGTGGGTGCACTTCCAAATTACAACTTCAACAAAACATTTCTTGTAAAAACTTTAACATCCAAAATAGTGTCAGTTAATTCACTAGTATGAGTGGGAATAAAAGAAAGGCCTCTCTGTAGGACTTCAGTCTCATCAGGAGTTAGGGCATGTTTAGAAACATTCCAAACTAACATGTCCCCATCCAATCCCACATTTTCCTGATTTTCTGTCCCAATGGCCTCTATGGGGACAACTTCCATTTCTTTGCCATCTGCTCATAGGCGATTCCTGCCTCCCTGTAGTCTCAGCTGATGGGTAAAGGGAAAGAGGGTGTAATACCATTATCCACAAAACTTGGTAGATCACTATTTTGGGCAACAGTATTAGACATGGGGGCCTTCCTTCTTACATCAGGTGCCAGTGAATACACAAGAACTGCAGAGCCTCTCTTATTAGACTCATTACTATCTGAAATACTACTAGATAAAACTTCATAGTGAGCAGTATCAGATGTAACATTCAAAAACCCTTGGTCAACACCAGTAGAAGGTGCAGTTTGTAGATCATGTTTGTCAGTTATTGCATCAGCATGCCTATTCAGGCCAATACTAGGAACATTAGCAACATTCATTGACACATTACTAATCTTTTGAGCAGTTTATCTTTGCATAAAACCATTCCTAGGCCAGGTAAAAATGTGAACATTCTTAAACCCACTGTAATCTCTCTCTTAATCTTATGTTTTTTCTGTTCCAGTAACCTTTTCTTATACAAAAATACATTGTCTAACAGGCTCTCTATGGCTCGCTCAATAGACTGTACTGGAAAGTTGTCATACAAATAACACTGCTGTTTTTTAATCTCCTCCTTTAAGTGAAACTCTTCAGGGGAGAAAATTATGATTTCTTTCATATTAATGTAAATAACTTTGCAAGGGAGCATGTCAATGTACTAAGTAATACCTCATTATGAAGACAGTATTAATAGTTACAACATAGCAAAATAACTGTGACTATATGATGTACATATGTACAGATATCAAACTTTGTTTAGCACCTAGGTTATGGAAATTATGACTTTTTTTTTACATTTTAGTAAATAAATTTGCAAAGGAGCATGCCAACATCCCAAGTAATACCTCAATTTGAAGACAGTATTACTCCTTACAACATGGTAAAAGAAGTGTGTCTATATGCTGTACACATTTACAGATATCACAGTTTGTATAGAATTGTAGGGTTATGAAAATTATGCATTTGCAAAATTTCTTATTATTATATCCATATACTTTTAAGAGTGCATGGTGATGACACAAATGATGCATCATTTTGAAGATGATATTGAGCCACACAACTTGTACACTGATATGTAGTCTCTGTCTGCTACAGATGATGAGATATTATGCTTTGTTTATTTATTAGTTATGAGAAATATAGTTCTTATTGTAAAAGAGTTAAGAACATGTGTTTTGTGTATGGTATTACAAATGAATTAGCCGAAAATAAGCTCAGGCTGCACTGTTGTTCCTATGGTGGAAGTAAGCAGGCAGCATTTTCTGAGCTGCTCCGGAGTGAATGAGGTAAGCTGAAGTCTACCCTTTTTCATCTATAAGGTAAGATAAAGAAGAAAGAAAAAATAGAAATGAAACTTAAGAGAGAGAAGTTTCTTTCTATAGACTGCTAGGAGCAAAATGTGATATAAAGGCAGAAGTTGCAAAGCTGGCTATATATCAATTTCATAATATTGCATAGTTATTATTGTTATTCTTTATATTCTACTTCTGAATGGCTGAAAGAAAAACAGGATTATAACTATGGTACTCATTCATGTGCATGCTGCATCCATTTATATGCAACCATACAGTGACAATCTGCTTATACTTCATAATCATACATTGCAAACAGAAGACATGCTTTTTACAACATTCTGATTTTTTTTCTTTAAATACAGGCAAACTTTTTATATACCACTCTGAACAAGAAATATAAATATGAAATGATAGATACTAATATACCATAAATTTTGAAATTAATAGAACCCTTTTGGGGAAATTCTAATGAAAAGAGAGTATAATATTTGGTTTCATACAATTTCTTTAAATGCACTTCATTAATTTGTTAGCTAGGTGACGGAAATTATTTTTCAGACCCTTTTCAGCAATGTCCAGGGACAAAAGGGCATAGGTAAATGCAATATATTGATACTCAAACTAAAATAACCATAGACCAGTTAACCAACATCACTTTTTTGTAGGAGGAAATGGAAGACCTAAACATAATGGGGAGCAAACGTAATGCATTCACATTGTAAATATTCTTATTAAAGTATAAATTTAAGTTACATCTTTTGTACCTCACTTTTTTGTGAGAATAAAAGTTACATTTTTAATAATTACATCAGTTGTGCAACATTTGTGAAGACATGGTGCTGTAATCCATAACAAAACTAGAGAATGAATCTCAGACCATACAGCTGTAAGACTAAAGCTGTAGCCACACAGGTATCTTTGATAACCACTTATTATTCAACTCCCATATCACCAAATATGCTTACCTTCCAGTTATCCATGATAAGAGTGGTCCATCTTTGTCAGCCGGTCTGATTGCAATATCAGTGTCACTTCGTAGGCTTGACAACGCTGCCCTCTGTTTCATGCTAAGGTTAAATCATTTAACATTCCTATTTTGTGACAAACATTTTCTACTGGAGTCTAATTTATGTAGGTCAACCTCAAATAATTTAATGAAAGCATCAACCAAAGGATGAGAGTTAGGCATATACACACTGGTTTCTTAAAACAATGAATATCAATAGTGGGTGTACTTACAAATTACAACTTCAACAAAACATTTCTTGTAAAAACTCTAACATCCAAAATCATGTCAGTTAATTCATTAGTATGAGTGGGAATAAAGGAAAGGCCTATCTCTAGGACTTCAGTCTCATCAGGAGTTAGGGCATGTTTAGAAATATTCCACACTAACATGTCCCCATCTGATCCCACATTTTCTTGATTGTTTGTCCTGATGATCTCTCCAGGGACAACTTCCATTTCTGTCACCCTCTGCTCACAGAGCGAGTCCTGCCTCTCCTGTAGTCTCCGCTGATGGGTAAAGGGAAAGGGGTCATAATACCATTATCCTCAGAACTTGGTAGATCACCACTTGGGACAACAGTATTAGACATGGGAATCTTCCGTCTTACATCAGGTTCCAGTGAATGCACAAGAACTGTACAGCCTATCTTATTAGACTCATTACTATCTGAAGTACTACTAGATAAAACTTCAGAGCAAGCAGTATCAGATGTAGCATTCACCAACCCTTGCTCAACACTGATAAAAGGTGCAGTTTGTAGATCATGTTTGTCAGTTATTGCATCAGCATGCCTATTCAGGCGAATACTACCAACATTAGCAACATTCAATGACACATTATTAGTCTTTTGAACAATTCCTCTTTGCACAAAATCATTCCTAGGCCAGGTAAAAAAGTGGCCATTCTGAAGGTCACTGGAATCTCTCTCAATCTTATGTTTTATCAGTTCCAGTAACCTTTTTTCATACAAAAATACATTGTCTAACAAGCTCTCCGTGGCTCGCTCAACAGACTGTATTGGAAAGTTGTCATACAAATAACACGTTTGCTTTTTAATCTCCTCCCTCAAATGAAACTCTTTAGGGAAGAAAATTATGATTTTTTTTCATATTATGGTAAATAACTTTACAAGGGATCATGTGAATGTGATAAGTAATACCCCATTTTAAAGACAGTATTAATGGTTACAATATAGTAAACTAACTGTGTCTATATGCTGTACACCTGTACAGATATCAAAGTTTGTTTAGCACCTAGGTTATGGAAATTATGATTTTTTTTCATATGTTGCTGAATAACTTTGCAAGGGAGCACGTTGATGTGCTAAGTAATACCTCATTATGAAGACAGTATTAATAGTTACAACATGGTAAAATAACTGTATCTATATGCTGTACACAAGTACAGATATCAAAGTTTGTTTATTTATTTTTTATTTATTTATTTAACATTTGTTTACCAGGAAAGTTGGACTGGACACAGGTCCTTTTTCAGAGGAGGTCCAGGGAGAAAAGCTCCATGTGTAACAGTACATTTTCCTGCACACATTACAATAATCAATAAAGTATAAAGTAAACAAAATGTAGTATACATAGGAACATACAAATTTGTTACATCTTGACAACAAAACCTAGGCTTTAAACATAGCTAGTACTATTTGTTGGTATGACTTATGTCAAGATATAAGATCATGGCAGGTCAGTAGGAACAAAGGTTTAAAGACCGGGGGAGAAGTTGGATATGTTTTGGGTATACTTCAAAATGAGGTATTACTTACACATTGACATGCTCCCTTGCAAAGTTATTTACCATAATATGAAAAAAATGATAATTTTATTCCCCGAAGAGTTTCATGTAAGGGAGGAGATTAAAAAACAAATGTGTTATTTATATGACAACTTTCCAATACAGTCTGTTGAGCAAGCCATGGGGAGCCTGTTAGATAATGTATTTTTGCATGCAAAAAGGTTACTGGAACAGAAAAATATAAGACTGAGAAAGAGATTCCAGTGACCTTCAGAATGGCCACGTTTTTACCTGGCCTAGGAATGATTTTGTGCAAAGAGGAATTGTTCAAAAGGCTAATAATGTGTCATTGAATATTGCTAATGTTGGTAGTATTGGCCTGAATAGGCATGCTGATGCAATAACTGACAAACATGATCAACAAACTGCACCTTTTACCGGTGTTGACCAAGGGTTGGTGAATGTTACATGTGATACTGCTTGCTCTGAAGTTTTATCTAGTAGTACTTCAGATAGTAATGAGTCTAAAAAGATAGGCTGTACAGTTCTTGAGCATTCACTGGGACCTGATGTAAGACGGGAGATTCCCATGTCTAATACTGTTGTCCCAAGTGGTGATCTACCAAGTTCTGAGGATAATGGTATTATGACCCCTTTCCCTTTACCCATCAGTGGAACCTACAGGTAAGGCAGGACTTGCTCTATGAGCAGAGAGTGACAGAAACAGAAGTTGTCCCCGGAGAGGTCATCAGATCAGACAATCAAGAAAATGTGAGATCAAATGGGGACACGTTAATGTAGAATAATTCTAAATGTGCCCTAATGCCTGATGAGACTGAAGTCCTAGAGAAAGGCCTGTCCTTTATTCCCACTCATACTAATGAATTAACTGACACAATTTTGGATGCTAGAGTTTTTACAAGAAATGTTTTGTTGAAGTTGTAATTTGGACGAACACCTACTAATGATATTCATTGTTTTAAGAAAACATTGTGTATATGCCTAACTCTCATCCTTTGGTTGATGCTTTCATTAAATTATTTGAGGATGACCTACATAAATTAGACTCTGGTATAAAATGTATGTCACAAAATAGGAATGTTAAATGATTTAACCTTAGTATGAAACAAAGGGCAGTGTTGTCCAGCCTGTGAAGTGACACTGATATTGCAATCAGACCGGCTGACAAAGGTGGACCCACTGTTATCATGGATAACTGGAAGGTAAGCATATGTGGTGATATGGGAGTTGAATAGTAAGTGGTTATCAAAGACACCTAAGTGGCTACAGCTTTAGTCTTACAGCTGTATGGTCTGAGATTCATTCTCTAGTTTTGTTATGGATTACTGCACCATGTCTTCAAAATGTTGCACAACTGATGTAATTATTAAAAATGTAACTTTTATTCTTACAAAAAAGTGAGGTACAGAAGACATAACTAAACTGTATACTTTAATAAGAATATATAGAGTTTGAATGCATTACTTTTGCTCCCCATTAAGAGTAGGCATTCCATTTCCTCCTGCAAAAAAGTGATGTCAGTTAACTGATTTATGGTTATTTTAGTTTGAGTATCAATATATTGCATTTACCTTTACCCTTTTGTCCCAGGACATTGCTGAAAAGGGTCTGAAAAAATAATTTCTGTCACCTACCTAACAAATAATTAAAGTACATTTACAGAAATGGTATGAAACCAAATATTATACTCTCTTTCCATTACAATTCCCCCAAAAGAGGGTTCTCTTAATTTCAAAATTTATGTTACATTAGTATCTATAATTTCTTATTTATATTTCCTGTTCAGAGTGGTGTATAGAAATATGGCCATTATTTAAAGAAAAAAATCAGAATGTTGTAAAAAGCATGTATTCTGCTTGCAATATTTGATTATGAAGTATAAGCAGATTGTCACTGTATGGTTGCATATAAATGGATGCAGCATGTATATCAATGAATACCATAGTTATAATTCTGTATTCCCTTCAGGCATTCAGAAGTGGAATATAAAGAATAACAATAATAACTACGCAATATTATGAAATTGGTATATAACCAGGTTTTTAACTTCTGCCTTTATTATCACATTTTGCTCCTAGCAGTCTATAGAAAGAAACTTCTCTCTTAAGTTTAATTTCTTTTTCTCTCTTAAGTTTTGTTTCTATTTCTCCTTCTTCTTTATCTCACCTTGTAAATGAAAAAGTGTAGACTTCAGCTTAATTCATTCACTCCGCTGCAGCTCAGAAAATGTTTCCCGCTTACGTCTACCATAGGAACAACAGTGCAGCCTGAGCTTATTTTCAGCTAATCCATTTGTAATGCCATACACAAAACAAATGTTATTAACTCTTTAACCATAAGAACTAGACTAAAAATGTAAAGGAGAAAGTTGTTCAGCAGACACTGACCTTTCCAACAGTATAAATATTGAGAGTGCATATCTAAGTCAATATTAAATATTTGCCAAGGAATGTTGATATTGTGCATATTTTTTACCTTTTGGCAAAACAAATCACAATATCTTGGTGAGTGTACTGTGTACACCCATACAATTTGTAATTAATTTCTTTGTCTGAATGCCAGCTTTAAAATGGTACCTTAACCATTACTGTGTGATGCTACTTTATGGAGATATTCACAGAAGTATGATTAATATTATATTCTCATAACTGATAAGTAAACAAAGCATAATATCTCATTACCAGCAACAGACAGAGACTACATATCAGTGTACAAGTTGTGTGGCTCAATATCCTCTTCAAAATAATGCATTTGTGTCATCAACATGCTCCCTTGCAAATATATAGACATAATAATAAGAAATTTTGCAAATGCATAATTTTCATAATCCTACAAGACTAAACAAACTGATATATGTACATATAACCTGTACTCATTCCTCATTAGACCCATTATAGAATACAACACCCCATTTGGTATGTACCTCTCAAGTCATCTGCAACAACTGGAAAGGCCACAGAAATACCTCACTAAAAGAATCACAGGCCTAAAGCAGATGCCCTATGCTGACCGGCTTAAAAAACTCCAGCTATACTCTGTCGCATATCGTCTACTCTGAGGCAATCTCTGCTTAACATATAAAGCCATGTCAATCCTAGAGCTGTTGGACATGCTACACTTAAAAAAATCCCAATCCCTCAGAGCCACATGCTCCAGGGATCTAAATCTTGTCATCACAATAAACAAAACATGCTGGAGGGATAGGTTCCTGACCCAGAGACTCCCTAGACTCTGGAATAGACTGTCCATACATGTCAAGCAGAGTGCCTCTTTGGCCCTCCTCAAAAGGAACCTTGGTGATTGGATGGGAGAAAGGAAATTCACCCTGGAGATCATGTCAGTCACCCTGCTAAACAGGGGTCCAGGGAAGTAAATAGTGTGGGAAGAAATAGCCAGAAAATTGTTATGGCTAGGCTTGTATAGGCCCTAGGGCTGATAGCCTAGTACCAACCTATGAACCTATGTGTACAGCATATAGAGACAGTTCTTTTACCATGTTGTAAAGAATAATACTGTCTTCAAATTGAGGTATTACTTGGGACATTGACATGCTCCCTTGCAAAGTTATTTACCAAAATGTGAAAAAAATCATAATTTCCATAACCTAGGTGCTAAACAAACGTGTATAGCATACAGACACAGTTATTTTATCATGTTGTAACTATTAATGCTTTCTTCATTATGAAGAACTTAACGCATTGACATGCTCCCTAGCAAAGTTATTCGCAACATATGAAAAAAATCATGATTTCCATAACCTAGATGCTAAACAAATGTTGATATTTGTACATGTGTACAGCATATAGACACAGTTCTTTTACCATGTTGTAACTATTAATACTGTATTTAAAATGAGGTATTACCACATTGACATGCTCCCTTGCAAAGTTATTTACCATAATATGAAAAAAATTATAATTTTCCTCCCCGGAAGAGTTTCATTTAAGGGAGGAGATTAAAAAGCAACAGTGTTATTTGTATGACAACTTTCTAATACAGTCTGTTGAGCGAGCCATGGAGAGCCTGTTAGACAATGCATTTTTGTATGAAAAAAGGTTACTGGAATAGAAAAAACAGAATGGCCACTTTTTCACCTGGCCTAGGAATGATTTTGTGCAAAGAGGAACTGTTCAAAAGACTAATAATGTCTCATTGAATGTTGCTAATGTTGCTAGTATTGGCCTGAATAGGCATAGTGATGCAATAACTGAAAAAATTGATCTACAAATGCGCCAAGGGTTGGTGAATGTTACATCTGATACTGCTCACTCTGAAGTTTTATCAAGTAGCACTTCAGATAGTAATGAGTCTAATAAAACAGGCTCTACGGTTCTCGTGCATTCACTGGGACCTGATGTAAAATGGAAGGTCCCAATGTCTAATACTGTTGCCCCAAGTGGTGATCTACCAAGATCTGTGAATAATGGTATTACACCCCCTTTCCCTTTACCCATCAGCAGAGACTACAGTGGAGGCAGGTCTTGCTCTATGAGCAGAGGGTGACAGAAACGGAAGTTATCCCCAGAGATGTCATCAGGACAGACAATTAAGAAAATGCGGGATTGGATGGGGACATGCTAGTGTGGAATATTTCTAAATGTGCCATAACAACTGATGAGACTGAAGTCTTAGAGAAAGGCCTGTCCTTTATTCCCACTCGTACTAGTGAATTAACTGACACTATTTTGGATGTTAGAGTTTTACAAGAAATGTATTGTTGAAGTTGAAATTTGGAAGTACATCCACTAATGATATTCATTGTTTTAAGAAACCCAGTGTGCATATGCCTAGCAATCATCCTTTGGTTGATGTTTTTATTAAATTAGTTGAGGATGACCTACATAAATTAGTCTGTGGTAGAAAATGTATGTCACAAAATAGGAATGTTAAATGATTTAACCTTAGTATGAAACAAAGGGCAGCATTGTCAAGCCTGTGAAGTGACACTGATGAAGAACATCGATATCTGTGCAGTGACTGAGACCTGGTTCAAGGCTCCAGATAGCACCCCTGCACTACCAGGCTATAACTCATACCACACTTTTCGGCCATGTAACCTGGACCGAAACACCAAAGGTTGAGGTGTGTCCATATTCATTAAGGATATCCACGCCTCCAGGCTAGTTTCTCAGCATAATGCATCTGAAGTTATCCAAGTGCAATTAACTCTGGGCAAAACTGCAATCAAAATTGTAGCTTGCTACAAATCCCCCACCATGCCCCAGGATTCCCACTCCTCTTTTCTTGATGTACTGGAAAATATTAGAGTTCAACCAAACACCCTAACAATGGGTGACTTCAACTACCCCACCATTAACTGGGAAAGCTACTCGTGTACCAACTCCTTAGCTCAACGCTTTCTGGAATTCATAAACTCCAATGCCCTGGATCAACTTATCCATACTCCCACCAGAGGCAACAATATCCTAGACCTAGTCATTACCAGCATGAGTGACCGGTGTTCCACACCTGAAGTCAACTCCTCGTTGGTCCAATCCGAGCATAAGCTAATCACCTTTGATATCCACATCCCGCCCCCACCCCCCATTAAGGAAACCACAGTAAAAAATGTCTCCAAAGCCAACTTCATGCTTCTTAAGACAGAAGTGGTGAACTTCATGACACCCATGCAGATGGGCAATACAGTTAAAACTGTTGAATCCTACACAAATGCACTCTATAAGCACTTACATGAGTGCATGGATCGTGCTATCCCAAACAGAACCAAGACGCTATCCTCCAAAAAAAGGAAGCCAATCTGGTGGTCCTCTGCTTTAAGCAAACTGCACAACAGAAGGAAGAAACTGTTGCAAAAGAGAGTAAAATCCCATGAGTACAACTGATATAATTATTAAAATTGTAACTTTTATTCTTACAAAAAATTGAGGTACAGAAGAAAACTAAAATGTTATACTTTGATAAGAATATTTAGAATTTGAAAGAATTACCTGGCTCTCTAATCACTGGTTACTCCTGAATACTAACAAAACTAAATTGTTACTGTTTGCCCCAACTAGTAGATCCACCCCTCTCACCATCACCATTATGTCCAACAACAGTACCTCTATTACACCAGATGACCACACAAAACTCTTAGGGGTTATAGTTGATAACAATCTAAAATTTGATTTGCATGTCAACAAAACCGATAAAAACCATCAACAAGAAGCTTGGGGCACTATGTACAAATAAGCCTTTCCTAACCCCATTAGCTAGGACAGCTCTCATCACCTCTCTACCCTTTTATATTCCTCCCCCATACTCACTAATTTGAACAAATCCGAACTCAACAAACTCACATCTTGCTATAACCACATTGCCAGATTTGCCCCCAGTTCTACCCATAGAACACACCACTGTCAAAACCTTAATCTCTTGGGATGGCTTGAATTGCCCAACCTAATCCTGTTCAATCAGCTCACTCTTGCACACAAAATTCTATACAAATCTGAAAATACCCTGCACTCACAAAAATCATAAAACCATATAACAACACTAGGCCACTACGCTCTTCCAACAAGATTCAGATCCAAACATACAAAGCCACCAACTCAGCTGGCGACTCCCAGTTTGCCAACTTCGTAGGCAAAACTTGGAATTCTCTTCCAGCAAACCTTACCCTTGAACCCTCTCTAAATCTCTTCAAGTATGGCCTCAAACAGTATTTTAAAATGCACTGGCTTTGCCCCTGTACTAACCCTGATTAAGAAACAGTTTTGGCTACTATGTCTGAATGATTTGAATGCATTTCTGCCTACTATGTCTAAATGTATCAAGTGCTTCATTGCTCTCATCTTTATCTTTGTTCACCTACTGGATTTGTAGAACAAAATTTCACAATGTATCCTGTTAAACGCTTCCTGGGTGGCCACGGTGGTTCAGCGGTTAGAGTTGCTGCCTCACAGCAAAAGGCTCTCTGGTTTGATCATCAGCTGGGGTGCCTTCTGTGCAGAGTCTGCATGTCCTCCTTGTGGTTGCATGGGTTTCCTCTGGGTACTCCGGTTTCCTCCCATATCCCAAAGACATGCTGTAGGAGGATTGGACACTCTAAATTAGCCCTAGGTGTGAGTGTGTGCATGTGTGTGCCTTCTGTGGAAAACTCCACTGCCAATCCTGAGCAGACAGTTGCTCCGCTGTGGTGACCCTTAACCAGGAAAAGCCAAAAGAAGAAGAAGAAGATCTTGTTAAACCCTTTCTGTGGACTGCATTGTATATACCTTGTAATCTACCATGTTATCTTAAGTGTTAAGCCTATTTCTGTTTTGGAGCTTTTCCCCCGGGCCTCCGCTGAAAATGGACATGTATCCAGTCGGACTATCCTGGTCAACAAATGTAAAATAAATAAGTAAATAAATAAATAAATTATGTTTACTCCCCATTATGTTTAGGCATTCCATTTCCTCCTACAAAAAAGTGATGTTGGTTAACTGGTTTATGGTTATTTTAGTTTGAGTATCAATATATTGCATTTACCTTTGCCCTTTTGCCCCAGGACATTGCTGAAAAGGGCCTGAAAAAAATAATTTCTGTCACCTAGCTAACAAATAAATGAAGTGCATTTACAGAAATGGTATGAAACCAAATATTATACTATCTTTTCATTACAATTCCCCCAAAAGAGGGTTCTAATAATTTCACAATTTATGTTACATTAGTATCTATCATTCCTTATTTATATTTCCTGTTCAGAGTGGTATATAGAAAGAGTGCCTTTATTTAAAGAAAAAAATCAGAATGTTGTAAAAAGCATGCATTCTGCTTGCAATATTTGATTATGAAGTATAAGCAGATTGTCACTGTATGGTTGCATATAAATGGATACAGCTTGTATGTGAATGAATACCATAGTTATAATTCAGTATTTCCTTCAGGCATTCAGAAGTAGAATATAAAGAATAACAATAATAACTATACAATATTATGAAATTGGTATATAGCCAGCTTTACAACTTCTGCCTTTAAATCACATTTTGCTCCTAGCAGTCTATAGAAAGAAACTTTTCTCTTAAGATTTGTTTCTTTTTCTCTCTTAAGTTTCGTTTCTATTTCTCCTTCTTCTTTACCTCAACTTGTAGATGAAAAAGGGTAGACTTCAGCTTACCTCATTCACTCTGGAGCAGCTCAGAAAATGCTGCCTGCTTACTTCCACCATAGAAACAACAGTGCAGCCTGAGCTCATTTTCGGCTAATCCATTTGTAACACCATGCACAAAACAAATGTTCTTAACTCTTTAACCATAAGAACTAGACTAAAAATGTAAAGGAGAAAGTTGTTCAGCAGATACTAACCTTTCCAACAGTATAAATGTTGAGAGTGCATATCTAAGTCAATATTAAATATTTGCCAAGGAATGCTGATATTGTGCATATTTTTTTTACCTTTTGGTAAAACAAATCACAATATCTTGGTGAATGTACCATGTGCACCCATACAATTTGTAATTCATTTCTTTTGTCTGTATGTCAGCTTTAAAATGATACCTTAATCATTACTGTATGATGCTCCTTTATGGAGATATTCCCAGAAATATGATTAATATTATATTTCTCATAATTGATAAGTAAACAAAGCATAATATCTCATTACCAGTAACAGACAGACTACATATCAGTGTACAAGTTGTGTGGCTCAATATCATCTTCAAAATGATGCATCATTTGTTTCATCACCATGCTCCCTTGCAAATATATGGACATAACAATAAGAAATTTTGCAAATGCATAATTTTCATAATTCTACAAGACTAAACAATCTCTGATATATGTACATGTGTACAGCATATAGACACAGTTCTTTTAACATGTTGTAAAGAGTAATACTGTCTTCAAATTGAGGTATTAGTTGGGATATTGACATGCTCCCTAACAAAGTTATTTATCAAAATGTGAAAAAAAAATCATAATTTCCATAACCTAGGTGCTAAACTAGTATCAATCCTTATAAATAGATTCATTCTCGAAAACAAGGTCCCTCAACTGGAAAATTCCCCATGTAGTCCCACTTCATAAAGGGGGACCTTCCACAGAACTGACAAACTATCGGCCAATTGCTATTCTTTCACCTCTTTCTAAGCAACTCGAAAAGTGTATTCATCTCCAGGTCATCAAGTTCTTACTAATAAATAACCTTCTCACAAACACTCAGCATGGGTTTCGCCCATCACATAGTACCACTACAGCTCTCCTATCCTTCAGTAATACCGTAAACCATCACAGGAATAACAACAACTTTGTATCTGCCATCTTTCGAGACTTATCAAAAGCTTTTGATATAGTCTCCCATTCCAAACTAATAGATGTGCTAACTGAAATATCCTTCTCACCATCTACCACAGCATGGTTTCATAACTATTTATCTGGTGGTCAACAATCTGTTCTATGGCAGGGTGATCTATCTCCATGCCTTCCTTTATCCACTGGTGTCCCCCAAGGATCTATCTTGGGCCCTCTCCTTTTCTCCCTCTTTACTAATAATCTACACACAGCTACTGCACATGGTTCTATAATACAGTATGCAGGTGATTCAGTACTTATCTGTGCTACCACTTCTCTAGCAACTCTTCATTCTCAAACACAGGAATCTTTCTCCTCTGCTGAAACATGGTTAGCCAATGCCCATCTAATCTTGAACTTAAACAAAACCAAATTATTACTCTTCCAACCTAACAAGACATCTATCTCATGCCCAGCATTTAACATAATAGCCAAAGACAACGCTGTGATCCCCCAACAACCCATACAAAGCTTCTTGGAGTGGAAATAGACAATACCCTAAAATTTGACTTGCATGTCTCCCTAACTATAAAAAAGTCCATAAGAAACTTAGAAGTTTATATAGGCTCAAAAGGTTCCTGACCAGAATTGCCAAAATTACATTAGCACAAACCCATCTGCTCTCCACTCTACTATATGTCTCTCCAATTTTAACTAATCTAAGGAAAACTGACATATCTAAGCTAGAAGCATGTTATAATAAAATTGCTAAGTTTGCATCTGGCTGCCCATATAAAACACATCATTGTACAACTTTAAGGATACTACACTGGCTTGAGCTTCCCAACATTATTCTTTACAACCAACACTCTCTAACTCACAAAATTGTAACATAACCAACTAGAACCACTGCACTACCAAATCTCATCCTTCCTTACAGTTCCAGCAGACCACTTCACTCTGACAATAAGAACTTACTCACCATCTCCAAGGCCAAAAACACTGCCGGAGAATCTTTATTTTCCAACTATATATCTTGTATATGGAGCTCCCTTCCTAAATCCATTCTCTCAATCTCATCCGCTAACCACTTAAAGCTTATCTAAAAAATAAGTGGCTATGTTCCTGTACTAATCCCTCATGAGTGCTCTGATACATCACAGTATACCAAAAACATATCCAACTTCTCCTCAGTCTTTAATCCTTTGTTCCTACTGACCTGTCTTAAACTTATATCTTGACATAAGTCATACCAGCAAATAGTACTAGCTATGTTCAAGGCCTAGGTTTTGTTGTCAAGATGTAACAAGTTTCTATGATCCTATGTATACTACATTGTGTTTACTTTATACTTTATTGATTATTGTAATGTGTGTAGGAAGATTTACTGTTATACATGGAGCTTTTCTCCCTAGGTCTCCTCCGACTTTCCTAGTAAACAAATGTTAAATAAATAAATAAATAAAAAGTAAATAAACAAACTTTGATATCTGTACATATTGCAGCTGAAAGCCCTCCAGGTGTAGCATCTCTAAGCCACTGAGGACCTGATCGCTTGGGTCCCCCCCACTTGTGTGAGCAAGGAATCCTCTCACTCCAGCTAAAAGCAAAGAAAACTTTAAGCAGCAATCATCCAAAAATAGACAGCAGCCCCTGGTTTAACTCCAGTAACCTTGTTGTTGCTGCTTGTGTAGTAGCATGTCACCTACCTAACAAATAATTGAAGTTCGTTTACAGAAATGGTATGAAACCAAATATTATACTCTCTTTTCATTACAATTACCCCAAAAGAGGGTTCTCTTAATTTCAAAATTTATGTTACATTAGTATCTATCATTTCTTATTTATATTTCCTGTTCATAGTGGTATATAGAAGGATGGCTTTTATTTAAAAAAAAAAATCAGAATGTTGTAAAAAGCATGGGCAGGATTCATGAAGGTTTGCACGGAGTCTAAGAGTAGTGTAAGACTCCATGCAGCCTTCGCAATCCAGGAACAGCCCTAAATTCTGTGTAAGAGACCAGCTAAAACGTCTCTTACACGGAGTGGGCATGGATATGCTAATCACCTCAATTGCAGCCCAAAGGCATGCAAATGAGGTAGATTAGCGATCCAGGAAGCCCAAAGCAGCCTGTGTAAGAGCCGTTTTAGCTGCAGAAATGTACTCAGTTGACAACTGAGTAAGTTTCTGCAAAAACCACAATGGAGCCATGTCAGCTCCAAATAAAGGGTTTATATGTGTCAGGCAGCATGCCAATGGCCAAATATGTGGCCATTGGCAAGGTACCCCGATGTTTAAATGCAGCGCAGCCCCGCGCAAACAAGCTGCGCTGTATAAAACATAAAAATGAAGGTTATAAACCCACAAATGTGGGTTTTATGCAATACATGGATTTACAATGCAGGGACCAGCAGACCAAAAACAACATGGCCACCATTTAGTGGTTGCTAAGGGGGGGAAACTGAGTCTAAGATATGCAACTAAGCATTAGTAGGCAATCTGATGTAAATGAGTGTTAGGATACTGAATTCCACTGTCACATAGCAAATGAGCACATTCTGAGTAGTGTAAGAGATACATAAGGGGGAGGAATAGAGTAGGAGATAGGTGACATCATGGGGGGAATGGTAGAAAAAAATGCAGTTCATTGGAGGTCAGTGTTACATGACAGATGTCAGACACATATCAGGGAAAGAGGAGTGCCACAACATAAGCATGGGAAAGTCAAGAAATGGAAGGTGTACACTGTTGCTTACACCAAAGTTTCTTGCTGGGCGTGCATGCGCATGTGTGTACACCATGAAGCGTGAGTAGGGCAGTGTGTGCGTGTGTAAGGCAGACTGAGCATGTGGGAGCCTGTTGGCAGACTTGTAACACTGTTTGCGCTGGTGTGCGTGCGTTTTAGCCCATATAAGCAGATTCTGAACCGTGTAAGCATGTGTGCATGCGTGTAAGCCACTGTGAGCGTGTTTCTGCTGGTATGCACGTTGCTCCCCCCTGTGGAAACAGAGAGGAAAAAGGAAGCAACAGAATTAGTAGGAAGCTAGCAGGGAATACTGCTGGAGCTAGCAGGTGAAAACAATTAGAAGCAGGCAATTACACAGGCAGAATAGTAGCTCAACCAAGCACTTAAAACTCTTCAAACAGCAGTGCAGGATGTTTCTCTCAAGAGACACTGCAAGACAGGAGTAAGCTATTAGAAGTGAAAACTGAAAAAGCTGAACTCAGATCAGAAATGCTAGGGGCTGCCATAGCTGTCATAAGGAGACATAGGCTACTTGCTGAGGGTGGTGACAATGCAGATGTTGCCAGACAACCCACAGTGAGGAGACGGAGAAGAGTGTACAGGCCCAGGGTCACCTACCATGGGTTATATGAGCTGGAGATAGTAGAGCGCTATAGAGTGGACAGAGACCTCCTGCAGCAAATTGTTGAGCTGTGCAGGCCACGCCTCACACACAGAACCAACAGAGGGGAACCCATCCCAGAGGAAACCAAGGTATGTGTTGGCATAAGAATACTAGCAACAGGTACCTTCCAGAGACCAACTGGTGATATGATGGGGATATCACAGGCATCAGCCTCCAGGGTACTGCACCAGTTCCTGGATGCCATGTCAGCACATGTCGGTGATCATGTATATTTCCCCAATGCCCGTGAGGTATTGGCCAGCAATATGTGTCTCTTCCAGCAAATAGCATAATACCCTAAGGTAGTGGGTGCAATAGACTGCACACACATATGCATCAAAGCACAAGCCGGTGAGCGGGGTAGGGCCTACATTAACCGCAAGGGCTTCCCCTCCATCAACTGCCAGGTCGTGTGTGATGCCCAGGGCATAATAATGAATGTGTGTGCTGGCTGCCCTGAGAGCTACCATGATTCCCATATCCGGCATTTGATGCAGCTGTACCAGACATTTGCCAATAGGGACATCCCACATGGTTACTTAGTGGTGGATGCTGGCTACGCACTGGAGCCGTGGCTGATGACACCCATCAGAAATGCACACACACCTGAACAAGAATGCCATAATGAGGCACACGCACAAACATGAAATGTAATTGAGCATGTGTTTGGGTTGCTCAAGTCATGGTTCCGGTGCCTGGACACATCTGGTGGAGCCTTGCAGTACTCACCAACTACATGTACCCAAATTGTCATGGTACGTGCTATGCTACATAACATGATCTTGTGAAAACAGCTGGAGCAGGACCAGCATAGGGCCGGGCCAAACAGCCCCCCACCATTGCCAAGGCCATCACAGGCAAAGCGTGACTCGGAGGAGGAACAACCTGAGCCTGCCCCAGTAGGCAGACGGAGGCGTGCCCAGTATGCCCTGGCCTTGGCAAAGTGACAACGCATAGCACATACACTGGCTTAGTAGGAACCATGGGAATGATACCCCTCTCTGACTCACTCATATAATAACAGGGATGCCTAAAATGACATAACCTGCTCTCAAACATGTACAGGGAGTGTAGTATGTGCATCTGACAGAGGCAGCCCTGCAGCACCACCTGAGGCATGAATGCCATGTGTTAAGCAATGTAACACCATGTAGTATATGCACACTTGATGACCCTGACTAACATCCTACCCTCACCAAGCATGATGCCACAATATGATGATGAGATGATCAATTGCAATAATTGGCTGAAGTATTGCAGTTAGTCAAAGGGGATCCAATGTGTGCCAGCCTGGGATGACATGCTGAGCATGACATGATGCTCCACCTGCTAGGGGTGGCGTGCACCTATCAGTCCAGGCCTTATGGATACTGGCAAAGGCTGTTGTTACCCACAGCATGCCCTAAATAGGTAAGGCTCAAAACACAAACCCACCTCCATAGGTATCACAAGGGATAAGAACCTAGATGTAATGCCACCCAGTGCCAGAAGTCTAAACAGCAAGATGCATGCAGTCAAAACTCCCCCAGTATGGAGAATGTTGATATCTGTCCTGTAACAGAAAACTGGGTCAAGGCCCACAACAGCACCCTAACACTACCAGGTTACACCTCATACTATGCTGTACAGCCTCGAAACATGGAACAAGCTACAAAAGGAGGGTGACTAGCAATAATTGTCAAGGATAACCACACCCTCATGTTGGTACCACAACAAGAAGCAGCATGGACTAGCCATGGTCAAGTAACAGTGGCTAAAACTCCCTCCCAGTTTATAGCCTGCTACAGACTACTGTCCCAACACCAGGAACTGCACCTGGCCTATGTTAGAATACATAAATATATCAAGCCCTCCAAACCACATTATATTGTGTGACTGAAAATACCCAGACATAGACTGGGAGCATTATACTAGCTCCAACACTGTAGGACAGAAGTTCCTAGAATCCATAAACCAAAATGCCCAGGAACAATGTACCACTCCCACAAGAGGGGTAAGCATATTGAATGTGATAATCAGCAACATGGGTACTGGATGGCAAGATGAGAAGTGTATCCCTCACTGGTAAGACCAGACCATAGAGTAATCACACTGGATATACACATCCTGACCACAGTCCCTGGCCAGAAAACCACAGTGAAAAACATGTGTAAAGCAAAAGTTGCACTCCTCCAAACTGATGTGGAATCCATTAAAGGCCCTGTGCAGGTGCAAAATATGGGCCACACCTCAGAACCTGTTATACAGGCATTCCATGAACACTGCCAGGAATGCTTGGATTATGCAATCCCAAATAAAACCAAGACACAATGCCATACACGCAGGCATCTGGCATGGTGGACTCCAGCCATTACCAAACCATGCAAGAGAATGAGGAAGCTACTACATGATAGAGTAAACATAAAAAGGGAAGTAATCACTGATCACTAGTATGGCAGTAAAATATGTCCACACATACAGTCCACTAAGGCCAGCTACAACAAGTTGAATCTGTGAATCTTGAGGCAATGTTACACCTGCCCCAAGTACACAGACAACCCTCAACTCCCCCCAAGAAATACAAATATATGTGAGAGATGCAACCATTTATCCAAACCGGAGGCTGAGCTCCCTTAACTCAGTACTGTCAAAACTAGTCAGGAGGAGAAGGTAACCACACACACCACAAACCCAGTCCCACATAGACCTATCACAACTGCAAACCAAAGACATAAACACAGAAAAACATTCCCGGAGGCCCTAATTACAAGCACACCACACCAACAGAGGCCTCCAAAGCAGGCACCCAAGCAACCACAACCTCCAAACATAGCACATGCAACACATAGTACACAAAGCTGGTGTGCCAAACAGTCACAGGCCAGAAGGAGAAACAGCATGCCTGATACAGTTGTAATAGGTGACTCCATAGTCAGACACACTGCTGTCCCGCTCACCAGACTGAACAAGGGAAAGGGTACAGTAAGCTGCCTGTAGGCTGCTACAATATGCCACATAACACAAGTATGCAGGTCACCCCAAAGCAAGTAGAAATATGATGCAGTCATTGTCCATGCTGGCGTGAATGACCTGAGATGTACCTCCCCGGACTACATGAAAAGAGACATAGATGAGCTCTCCAATTATGTAGTCCAGGCCGACATGACACTGACCGTTTGCAGCATCCTACCCTTACCAAGACTGATGCCACAGTACAAATACAGAATGATCAGCATTAACAAGTGGCACAATTACTGGTGTCATTCCAAGGGGATCCAATGTCTGTCTGCTTGGGATGTCATGCTTGACAAGCCATGCTGCTGTTCCAGGGATGGCTTGCACCTGTTACCCCTGGGTGTCTGGATATTGGATAAGGCTTTTGCCACCTCCATAGAGCCTTTCGTAGGCAAGGCTGAAAAGACTAACCCACCACCCTAGAAAACATAAGTGGAAAGAAACATAAGGGTAATGCTGACCAATGCCAGACGTGTAAACCTCAATATGCATGCTCCCGAGGCCCTCCCCAGTATGGAGAACATTGATGTCCGTGCAGTGACAGAAACCTGCTGCAAGCCTCCTAACAGCACACCAGCACTACCAGGTTATACCTCATATCATGCGTTATGGCCGCAAAACCTGGACCAAAACATAAAAGGAGGGGGAGTATCCATATTCAGCACAGACACCCATACGTCCAGGTAACTGACAATGCATGAAGCATCAGAGACCACCCATGTGCAACTAACTGTAGGCAAAACTGCTGTACAGTCTGTAGCATGCTACAGACCACACTCTCACGCACAGGAACCCCACCCAGCCGTCCTGAAGACACTGGACAGTATGAATGTCCCACCAAATACCAAACAAGGTACTCACAAATTACCACATAGGTGGTAAACCATTATGTATGGAAGGAGTAATCAGGGACCTAGGGACACAAGTGGACAGTAACCTGTTATGTGACACACATTGCCAACGTGGCTAGGAAGACTGTCTATATTGGACACCATATCATGAAAGGATTCACATCTACGTCAACACAGGTCATTGTGCCCCTATACTGTTCTCTTATCAGACCCATAATCTAGTACAATGCCTCATTTGGGATGTACCTTACCCAACACCTGCAGCAGTTAGAAAGACCTCAAAGGTACCTCACCAAGAGGATAAAGGGTCTCAAATATATGTCATATGCTGCCTGGCTGTAGACACCCCAGCTGAATGCAGTCACATACTGCCTACACAGAGGCGTTGTATGCCTGTTGTACAAGGCCATGTCCAACACAGGAGTAATGGACATGCTCCACCCCAGAAAACCCAAAGCCATCAGAGTTGTGAGAGTGAGAGATGTCAACCTCAACACATAATGAAATAGGATGTGCTGGAGGGACAGATACATAACCCAGAGGCTCCCTACACCCTGGAACAGAATCCCACTCCATGTTAGGCAGAGCCCCTCACTGACACTCTTCAACAGGAATCTTGCCAAGTGGATGGATGATCATAGATGTACACTGGGGGTCTTCACTGTGTCAAGTCCAGACAGAGGCACAGTAAAGTAAATCATAAATGTCCATAATATTCACATAGCATGGGGTGGCAAAAGCCACACACACTCTGGCTAGGCTTATAAATGCCCTAGGGTGGATAGTCTAGTATGAACCTATGAACCTATGAAGATACAAATTGTACAGGACACTAAGGATAATCACAAGGCTTTCTTAACTGATGGTAGGAACCTTGTTGGGAATTCACAGATATGCTCTGAATCACTCAAATATTACAAACAACATACCAAACACACACACATATTGCCAACATCCAACCTGACAGGTGCAGTGCAACCCCCCCCCCCGAATGCAAAATATCTATCCCAGCAGACTGCTGTCCCCCTGACATTGCAGATGCTGAGGTAACAGCCATCATCGACAAAGCAAAACACACAGCAGCAATGGTATGAGATGATGTCCTGGGCTGAGTCCAACATGGACTCCAAGAAGAATGGAATGCCAAATCACACTACTGCTCAATGTCAGCCTTACCACAGGATATGTACCCAAAGAGCAGTGTACAACAACAGTGGTCCTTCTCAACAAAGGTGTTGCCTGAATGGATACTGCAAACTACCACCCCAGAATCCTGACAAGCTTGGTCTGCACAGCTATGGAAAGGATCAGCATGTACCGCAGACATAAAGATATTCGGGACCTACTGACACCGGACCCTACCCAGTGTGGCTTTCTTAAGTGCAGATCCTGCCCCTTAAACATGTTTGATTCATTTGAAACAGTCATTAAGGTCATTGATGAGGGCAATGTGTTCCACACAGCATAGCTGGACCTTGCAAAGGCTTCCATACAATACCCCACATGTTCATTATAGATAATCTCACCAGCTTAAATATAAACTCCTATGTCAGTAGAGGGGTTGCAAACCAGACCAAGGACAGAACTGACATGGTCAGACATGCTGCAGCCATGTCAGACTACAAACCAGATATAACTGGCATCCCACAAGGCTTGGTCCTGGGACCTCCCTATTTTGGTATATATATCCCATAGGTACAGGCCAACATGGAAGGACTGTGGCTGAACATGTTTGCAGAGGACTACCAACTGGCCACCATATCTGACCCTCCAGCTGACACAAGCATCCCACAAAAGGGCCACATAGAAACAGAAAACTGGTGCCATAGCCATGTTAGCAAGCTAATTGCAGAAAAGTGTATAGTCAACCCCTGTGGATATACAGTAAGTGCCCACCAATTACCACATAGGTGTTAACCCATTAAGTACTTAACATGTAATGAGACCTGGGGACACAAGTTGATAGATATCCTGCATTGGACAAGCATGTGGCTGTAGTGGTTACAGAAACATACCATATACCTACCTAATCATGAAGGTTGTCAGATCTAGATAAGGGGAGGTCATTGTGGCTCTGCAGTCATCCTTCATCAGCGTTACAATTGACTACAATAGCCCCTGTGGGATGTACCTCAGCAGACACCTCCATCAACTGTAAAGTCCCCAAAAGTACCTCACCAGGAGTATCAAAGAGCTTGAACAGATGCCATGTGTTGCCTGATTAAACAAACTGCAGCTCCACACACTGCCATACTGCCCACCCAGAGGCAAGCTGTGCCTGATGTATAAAGCCATGTCCAAGCTGGAATCAATGAACATGCTGCACCTTGTACAATCTGAATGGCAGTGAGCTATGCACATGAGAGACCTGAACCCCAGCACTGACATACATAGGACAAGCTGTACTGAATGATCCATAACACAGAAGCCACCCCCAGTCTTGAGTAAACTCCCAGTACAGGTTAGCCAGAGAGTCACTCATCAACTCTCCTCAAGAGGAATCTTGATGAGTGGATGGGAGATGGTAGGTTTACCCTGGGTATCACTGTTATGTCACGGGTAGACGGAGGCACAGTATACTAACCATGACATATGTCATGGCAAACTCCACTTACAATGTGTGTCAAGGACAAACACACTCCGATTAGCATTAGAAATGGCCTAGGGCACATCGCTAGTGTTTGCCAATGTACACCTATGTTGTGGAATACACTACCAATGTTGGACAAGCCTGGTTTAAGTAGTTCATCTCTGAACATAATGCAACATGGTCAGATGTGCACAACTGGCCCCTAACCAGGCTGTTGTGCTCACTATGAAAATGTAAAGCAGTGATAGGACTAAAGCCCAGGATACTGTCCACCACAGTGAAAGTACTGAACCAGTACACTATATGGTACTACAGTGTTAGGTCAGTATGAAAGGATGTTGACAACTGTATGCAAAGTATCCCATGCAAACCCTGCAGGCACAGTATAATCCCTGTTGTGTTCAGACACAAAGCAGTTGGACAGTAACTACACAACATGACACACAACACACAACCATAAACGTGAGATATTGTTGAAGTTCACACTCATCCACAAATGTGGTGGGCTACAGAGTTCAACATATGGAAAGCTCACACTGGGCATGCTCGGACACTTTGATAAATGAGACATATGTCAGACAACATGCCATGGAAAGCCTGAACTGGGCATGCTCACACACTTAGGCCAAATCTCAGTTTAGAAGTTGGCCACACATATTTGGTATTTGTATGTGTTATTCCAGGAACCAACCACATTACAGCAATATGCCCAGTGCACACAGTTAAATGACTACAGAGACATATGTGATATAGTGGATCCCTCTCATATTCAAACATCTTCCACAGATACACAAGTTGTTCATAGAAACAGGGAATGCTATGGCAATAAAGACCTGCAAACATTCTATCAGCAACAAATATTGTGCATCTGACAATTAAACATATGGGTGTAGAGATCAACACTAGGCTGTTTGCCCTAGGAAATGACAGCTTAGCCAGAGTGTGCTTGGCGTCTGCCTCCCCAGTACAGTAGGCTACTGTGCCACTGTAAAGTAGGTCACATAAGGCACCGTGTGAGGCTAGTGTGCTGTGCCTCTGTCAAGCAAGGACACAGTGGAGATCCCAGGGGTTGAATTTGCTAAGCCACATCCATGTTGTTGGTGTGTGCTGGAAGAGGGTTGCTGAGGACCTCTAACAGTAAGTGGGCATCAATAACAGACTGAGGGGAGCCTTATCTGCATTGCCTGGACAATTTCACTGTCAACACTTTGTCGTGATGATTATGAGGGATTGAAGTGTCATGCCAGTACTGTTCAGAGATGTCCTCCCTCTGTGGGCTACTGCTCTGCAATGTATTAGCTCACTCTGTCTGTTGGACAGCTCATATATGGCTGGTGTACACCTGACAGGTGTCCTGTTGTGGAGCAGTCATGGGTATATTTGGGATAGCATGATCAATGCAAACATTCCACATGCTCATAGAATGCAATTGTCAAGGATTATGCAGAGTGGCCTGTATACTCCCCAGCATGGGTCCTTTGAAGTCTTCCACCCCAGTCTTCACAAGTGTAAAGTCTGCTTTTGATAAATACACTTTGTTTGCAGTGACAACCTTGCCTGGGGGTGGGGATGGGATATGGATGTCCAGGAAAGGTGGGTATGGTCAGATATCAACAATGGTGGTCTACCTCTGGTGTGGAACAGTGAGTACCCATGTTGCAGATGGTCAGGTGCAATATGTATTCCCCCTTGTGGCTGTGGTGAGTGGTTCTGCCATAGCACATGGACTCACAAATTGTAGTGGCTGTAGGGTAATGTTGTAGAGGACTGAGTAGTTCCCACACACAATATACCTGTACCTGACGTTAACAACTGGAATGGTGTATGTGAACACCTGCATATCTTGGCACTGTTCCCAGGGAAGGAAAGTGTGTGTCCTGGATGTGGGAGGGGTGGTCCAAACTGGTTGTGTTGTGTGTTACAGGTCCTGCGGTCAGGAAGCATGGTATAGAACATAATCTGCCAGTGTGATGTGCATATCTGACCCTGAAGTAGGTGGCTGCAAATGCATATATATGCTATCCCCCACCTGACAGGTAGTACTAGATGTACATACCTCTGTAGAAATAATGATGTCAGCACCCTATAAATGCTGCAGGTGCAGAGCAGATGCCCCGTGAGTTGGATAGTCCGCTCTGCTAATGCTTCTCTCTCAAGTGTCATAATATAGTTAGGCAGGGGTTTGAATCCTGCAAATGCTCAGTGGGTGAGCGGGGTTGGTGTGTGTGCAAGTCTGTGTGAGGGAAATGTCCCTTTTGGCAACTGGGAAAACACACTACAGGATGCACATTCCCCTTTCTAAACACTGATGATGTCAGCACCCTGTAAGTATAGCAGGAGAAGCAAAACCTCCCAGTAATGCGAATAGCGCACTTTGCTAATGCGTCTGTCTCAAGTGTCATAACATAATTAGATAGGGGTTTGAATCCTGCAAATGCTCAGTGTGTGTGTAAAAGAACTAGTGTGTGTGCAATTCTGTATGAAAGAAATGTCCCTTTTGGCAACTAGGAGAACACACTACAGGATGCACATTCCTCTTTCTAAACACTGATGATGTCAGCACCCTATAAGTACAGCAGGAGAAGCAAAACTTCCCAGTAAAGCAAATAGCGCACTCAGCTAATGTGTCTGTCTCGAGTGTCATACCATAGTTAGGTAGGGGTTTGAATCCTGCAAATGATTAGTGTGCATGTGGAGTGGGGGTAATTGTGTGTGTAATTCTGTAAGAAAGAAATGTCCCTTTTGGCAACTAGGATAACACACTACAGGATGCACATTCCTCTTTCTAAACACTGATGATGTCAGCACCCTATAAGTAAAGCAGGAGAAGAGAAACCTCTCAGTAGCGCGTATAGCATGCTCTGCTAATGTGTGCATCTCGAGTGTCGTAACATAGTTAGGTAGGGATTTGAATCCTGCAAATGCTCAGTGTGTGTGGAGGGGGGTTAGTGTGTGTGCAATTCTGTATGAAAACAATGTCCCTTTTGGCAACTAGGTGAACACACTACAGGATGCACATTCCTCTTTCTAAACACTGATGATGTCAGCACCCTATAAGTATAGCAGGAGAAAAAACAACTCGCAAAAATGCAAATAGCACACTCCACTAATGCATCTATCTTGTGCTCCATAACAGAGTTAGATAGGGGTTTGAATCCTCCAAATGGCAAGTGTGTGTGTTTGAATGAAGGGGGGGGTGTCAGTGCGTTTGTAATTCTGTGTGACGGAAATGTCCCTTTTGGCAACTAGGAGAACACACGACAGGATGCACATTCCCCTTTCTAACCACTGATGATGTCAGCACCCTATAAGTACAGCAGGAGGAGGGAAACCTCCCAGTAATGCGCACTCTGCTGATACGTCTGTCTTGTGTTTCATAACATTGGTAAGGGTTTGAAGTGTGTGTGTGTGTGGGGGGGTGAAAGTAGGGTGTGTGCAATTACATGTGTAAGAGAACTGATCCTTTTGCCAACCAGTACAACACACCAGCTGCTGCATATTCCAATCTCTACACAGAGATGATGTCAGCACCCTACAAGTACAGCGGAAGAGGGCAAATCTCCCAGTAAAGCAAATAGCATGCTCTGCTACTGCGTCTCCCACTACTGTCATAGCACAGTTAGTTATGGCTTTGAATTCCACACATGCCACGTGTGTTTTTGTCACACAGAATGCCCATGGGGGGTGAAAGTAGGGTGTGTGCAATTACATGTGTAAGAGAACTGATCCTTTTGCCAACCAGTACAACACACCAGCTGCTGCATATTCCAATCTCTACACAGAGATGATGTCAGCACCCTACAAGTACAGCGGAAGAGGGCAAATCTCCCAGTAAAGCAAATAGCATGCTCTGCTACTGCGTCTCGGGGTGAAAGTAGGGTGTGTGCAATTACATGTGTAAGAGAACTGATCCTTTTGCCAACCAGTACAACACACCAGCTGCTGCATATTCCAATCTCTACACAGAGATGATGTCAGCACCCTACAAGTACAGCGGAAGAGGGCAAATCTCCCAGTAAAGCAAATAGCATGCTCTGCATCTCCCACTACTGTCATAGCACAGTTAGTTATGGCTTTGAATTCCACACATGCCACGTGTGTTTTTTCCCCGAA
>NC_056732.1:306573324-306595501 GCF_019279795.1 Protopterus annectens | reverse complement strand
CTTTGCTAATATCCCAGTGACCTGCTGGTAGATACTAGCAGTTAAGAAAGCTGTCAAGGAAAACAGCAGTCCATCCTGGCAGGAGGATCCTCAGATACTACTTAATACATACAGTGCAAGAAGCTAGCAACTAGGGCAGTTGCCAAAGTGAAGGCCTGGGTGTGGGGTATGTTAGGTAAGGCCAAGGAAATAGACTTCTAGATGGTCTTAAAAAGGGTTTGGTAAACAATCCTCTGCTAACTTGGGGGTGAGGGCAGATGGAGAAATGCTGTCCTCAAATTTGAATATTTTTATGAGGTAGAAGGAATGCTTTGAAAACCTCTTGAACCCTGTGGTCATGTCTTCCTCTGAGGAATAATTTTCAGAAACAAATGATAGGACTGAGTTTGTTTCTACAGATGTGATCTCTGCAGTAGTTAAACAATTATGAACTGGTAAGGCTCTGGGAGTGGATCATACCGATCAACTGTCCAGAATTTCACAGAATGTCCAGATTTTTGCTTCATATTTTTTGTCTGTTCCTCATAAAATGTGTGGTTTTCTGGATTTTTGTGGCAAATCATTGAAGACTAAATTCACTAAATAATGACAGGTATTTGAGTTTCAGACTTCATATATTTCAGAAAATACATGGTAACAAAAGACCTTCTATTCTAGGAACTTTCTAAGTTTATAAGAACAATATGTAAAATGTTTCCCTGTTTCTGAGGCTTTGCCCCCCCCCCCATTATTTTTGGTTTTGTCCAGATTTTTTGTGCTGTGAGGCTGAGAGTTATGGAGTGGACGAGATCAAGATACAAATGTTGAAAGAAATGGATACCATGGGAAGATGTGACAGTACTTATGGAAGGGCAAGCTGGGGAGACAGCAGGCATTTCCCTAAAGAGGGACAGAAAGATGTTTTTCATTTATACAGGGTACATGCTCCTCATGATCCCTGGGACAGCCTAGGAGATTCCATATGATACCTGAGCCTCTGGTTCAGCAAGAGAATTGTGGAATCTTTCCTGCCAATGGAACAGTCAGTGAACTCTTTGTCCTTGCATAGATATCGGAGGGACCTTGGCAGTACACTAATATGGTGTACATGTCTAATATGAACCTAGAGAATACATATGACTGAACATCAAGAATGTCTTGTCAGAGGTGGTCCAACAGTATGGGGTTCTGGGGCAACTGTTGTATATCACCCAGTGCCTGTATCTGTGGACCAAAATCTGTATCTATTGTTACCATGTTTGCTAAAATAGATTTAAAGTGGTGGTGGCAGGGCTCCATCAGAAGTCTGTCTTATCTCCCTTTATTTTCATAATTCGTATGAACAGGCTATAAATGTATAGGTGAGGTTTAGAAAATATCCAGCCTGGAAATGTGAAAGTTGCACTTTTGCCATTTGCAGACAGTGTTAACCTCTTACTCATTGCATATGAGAGAAGAGAAGCTACATCAGGTTACGATGTCTAAGTATGCTGAAGTGTTGTTCATGGATGAGAGGGCTAAGGATGGGGGACTATAGAAATGGCTGGGTGCAGGTGACAGTAATACTACTGTAGTGGTACCAGACTTTCATGGTGAAATGAGAGTTGAGTCATATAAAGAAGCTCTCAATTTACCACTTATTTTATGCCCCCAAACTCACAGATGATCACAAACTTTCAATAGAGACTGAAATAATAAGATCATGGACACAAGTTGTAGGATTGAGGCTCCTTTGCAAAAATGCTGTACTAATTTTCTGTGAATGAGGACATTCTTAAACTGGCATAACTCAACAGAAAATATATCAAGCACAGTTTAGGGGAACAGGCCTCAGAGCAGACATAGAACATTTTGGAGAGTTTATATTATGCAGCATTTCTGGGATTGTCTGAAGACTCATTAGGATGAGCTGGGGATAGTGGCTGCAGTTAATGAAATCTGATATGCCTTTTTCAGCTTGATTCTACCACAACCCTCCTTACAACAAGCTTTTCTGAAAATGCATAGATGTATGTATGAATGCATGCCTGTCCTGCAATGCTGTACCTTAAACTGGGGTCCATTACAGGACATGTAGTGCTTGTCTTATGACTTTATGGGGAATATGTATTACCATTGCATTGCATACCAGTCTGCACATACATATAAATGGAAGGATACGAAGGAGCATTAATTTATATAAAGCAAAGTTAAATAAGAATAAAATGGATAAAAGTAATAATGTGAGTGCAACCATTTTTTTTTCTTTTTGTTTATATCTAACTAGAAAACTAATAAAATGATTGGTTCATAAAATTATGTGGAGAAGTGGGGGCTATCTGTGAGCCATGGGTTGGAAATTAGAAGTGTTTAAGTGCAAGTTTATTCAAGATGCGGCATGTAAAAGGGGCTGGGGTTGGTAAAATAGTTAAGATGTTTACCGTACAAACACAGGGTATTGGGTTTGATGCTCACCTCTGACCACTGACTAGTTACTGGCTAGGCATATAATCATCTGCAGACTGATTGCCTAGCATTAACCTATGAACCTATATAGCTCTTAAATCATAAAGAATGGAATTGTTTAAAATGTACAATAAAAATAAATTTAAGTAGAGTAAAGCCATGGAAACCCATCCAGTTAATTATTTTTGTTTAAAAGATGATAGTGAGCCACCCTGCTTAACATGCAGTGGAAGCTTATTCCAGAGATTAGGGAGGTGCTGGGTTATAAACATGTCCTTCCACCATGTTTGATTTATCTGCTGAAGATTTACATCACTGCTTCTAATATGTTGGAACGATTGGACTAACAGAGATACAGGAGGTCCAGGACAACCTGATATCTAATGACATAGTAAGCAAGGCAGAGATCTCTTCTCAAAAGTCTATAAGGCAATGAATAAAGCGATACAGCTTCCAGCCTCTTGTAATGGTCCAGCAGCCTTAGGTCTGTGATCTTTCTGGTTAGAAACCTTTGGAATCTTTCTAATTGTTTGATCAGTTTAGTGACATATATCCCAAGGAATGATTTGTGCTTGATAACTGGTCTGATTAATGCTTAGTATAAGGGAGTGTTCACCTCTTTAGACCTTGCTGTTATTCATTTGACAATTAGCTGTGCTAAATAAAAGGATTTCCTGACAACTGTCACATGAATGTCAAAAGAGAAGGGCTTATCGACCCAAGTTCATAGGTCCCCAACTATATTTTTGTTTTGTAGCAGTATATTGTCTACACATTGTGATGAGGGGAAGGGTTGTCTACTAAAAGAAATGATGCTACACATTTTTGGCATTTAGATTGAGCCCATTTTTCTTACACCAAACATTCACTAAGGATAATTCATTCTGAAGGGTCTGGGTGTCAAATGGAGACCTAACAACAACTCCCATTTTATAGTCATCTGCAAACTTTGTTAGCCAGAGTTCTTGGCTACCTGCTTGGAGATCTGATAAGTAAAGACAAAAAGGAGTTGTCCCAGGGAGGGGACATGTTCATACTTCCTGATAATGCATCTGTAACTCACACTGAGTGGGTTCTGTCTTTTAGACAGTTTGCTATCCCTCTTGCCACATATTGGTGAATTTTTAAAGCATTTAGCTTCTATACAATGTCAGCATGAGGAATGGTGTTCAAGTCCAGTGATAGATCAAGAGTGTTTACATCTATAGCTCTCACAGATGGAATTACTAGTATTGAAAGTAGGTTTATTATCTGTGAGCACGAGGCAGTTAGTACTCTTTAGGAGACCTAGTGCTGAAAGGTTAGCAACAGAGATGAAATTAGTAGGTTGACATTACATCTTGCCCAGTGTTGAGGTTTTTAGACTAGTAAAGTAAATGCAGCAGAGGGTGTATTTGTAATTGTGGTAGAATACACAAAATATACACAAGCCTACCTGGTGAATGGTATTCTTTTCCCAGGTGTTGCTGAATTCAGATTTATAAAAGTAAGATGGGAAAATGGGGTGATACTTCCAGGTATTGAAGTGTGCTCCAAGAAGGCAGAAAGATATGAAACAGAGGGTAACTCAACCTTAAGGAGTCTAAAGGGAGGAATTTCCTAGTTCAGTCTTCCAGGGATCTCCATAATGAACAGATGAAATGACAATTTAGCAGCCACTAAGCAAAAAAAAAGAAAAGGTGGGTATTCAGTATTCAGATCTAAGAAATACAAAGGGGGTAAACGATTTAAAGTACGTTAACGGAAGGTTCTCTACAAGGCAAAGTGATAACTGATATTAGATGGATGAACAGGCATGATTCCGTAAAGTTTTATAGAATCTGGTGCATTACTCCGATATCAGAGGAAAAGTTGAGGATAAGTATGTAATATGTAAATATGCCACAGTAAACTCAGAATATTTCATCGCACAATGGAGTATCTCAGTAGTAATGTCGCAATGTAAATCACTCGCAGGTAATACATAACTAAATGATGAAAATCTCTATCAAAGCATAATGTGCATAACAAAGTTACTGAAAGAATCTCACAATCTAAGCAGCCTGACATTCAGAAATACATATCTATAACAGAATGTCTCCAGTAAGCTTACAGACAACTATTGAATATCTCCGTAATTCTGGTATTATTAAAACATGGTCTCTATCACTCATGGATTTTGTTGGAATCTGTACATTTTCTAAAAAAATTAATAAAGGTGAAGGGTAAATTCAGAGACATTGCCACAGATACCATTAACTACCAATGGGTGTGGGACATGTGAGGAAGACAGGTAACGCACACACCCAAGGAAATTGGTAGATAGAAAAGCAGACATGGGGTATGAATAAAGAGGAGAGAGACATAAACAGTTATGTTGGGATAGGAACATCTGAGGGAAGGTCAGAAGGGCAGGGGCATTTTTTGGGAGGAATTGTCCTCATTTTTTATATTTTTTTAAGAATAGAAGGAAAGCTAAAGATAGGGAAAGAGGTAAAGGCCATCACAGCTGCTATACCCACAGAACAAGTGTCGCAACCCATGACAGAAAAAGGCTGGAAAAACAGTAAGGACAGGTAAGTTACACAGACACCACAATGCACAACAAAGACAGCAGAAAATTGTCAAAAAGGGTGGGGATGCATACCAGCCATGGTGAGATGCAGACAAACATATCTACCTATCACATTACAACATGTTGCAAACTGTGTGTCAGTCATAGTTGGATGTGTATGACCAATAGTAGATGTGTGTTGGGTAAAAAGTAAACATCACAGTACACATTGGATAAATAAACATATATCTAAACAGTCTGTCAACAGTGCAAGTGTAAGCCAAGCGCCATTACAGAAAACCAAATGCAGATTTTGGAATGCTAGATAATTCTAGCACAGGGCAGAACAGAACCTCCAAGCATGCATGTAAAAGGCAAACAACCAAGAACAGTGTCAAACAGCAGTACTGGAGCAAAGCAGCAAACCAGCTGTACACAAGCAGTTGTACACAACCAAACAAACATATAATGGAATGTATCTATGTGACACACATATGTCATGTCAAAGATAATACACAGGTGTAGGTGTATATGTAGGACTGTCAGTGGCCTATTAGGAATATACATTAAAGCAATGTCAATACACATGCACACAACAATGACATATATGAACAGTAAATGTCCACAAATCTAACAGTGCAGCTAAAAAATATCAGGGTGCGCACATGAATATCAACAAAGTACACTGGTTAACACACAAGTATAATGCGAACAAGGATGTATTGCAAGCAGTAGCCAGTGACTTGTGTGCATATATTCTACACCTCTATAATGGCCATAAATATGGCACAAGTTAACCTTGTAAACAAAATAATACCTGACAATGGACAATAATTGCAACAAAGGCAAACATATCTGCAATATATATTACATAACTACAAAGGTGGAAAGGAGGTGGGCAACCTGGGCCCACATCAAGGAAGGCAATGATAAAGCAAGACAACAAGGTAAGGTTACACACTGCAAATGCATGTGTACAGCACATAGGGTGGTGTTGAAGCCAGCCCAAAATACATTTAAGCATATGGCAAATGTATAGTCAAAAATAGCGTGGTATAGCCAGGGAACAAATGCTCCTCAATGAACACCAAAACACTGTAAAATCCAAATAAAAATACATAGAGGACCAAACCAAGGCTGAAATTGAAAGTCCACATGTACTAAAACAATTCTGTAACTGTACTCTACTTCAATAAGTAAAAACTACGAGCCACAACAGAAGTAGCACTCCAAAAAAAGTTTATTAAACACTGGTAAGCGCTTTCACCCCTTTGGGCTTCATCAGACCAATATGAACAACAAGTGAAATACAAATTTAAATACACTGACTAAGCAGGTAACTAATTAAAATTGTGACATCACATCCATCAGCCAAAATTTAAAAAGACAATATAGTTAAAAAACTATGTAATTAAAAATGCATAACGTACCAATACTTATGTATATAAAGGATTTGTAAATGTAATTAAAAAGTAATTTAATTAAAAATCATAAAGTACCAAAACTTGTGATATGGCAAATGTATGTTACATGGGCAGACTGCATTGCTGACATCATCAAAAATGGGCATGTATAAATCACACGTACATGGTATTGAGCAATCGTGTAACATTAGCAGGCACAGGTAAGCAAGCTAAGAATTTCCCTCACATGTACATATACTGTCATGCCAATCAGGAATAACCAAGTGCAGTTATATGTCACAGACCCTGCTTATTACTGAGCAGAGGACAGTCCTGCAAGCATCATTACACATATCAACGATAAGTCAGTAAATGCTCACATGTCAAAGATACAATGGTGTTTCAGTGCAGATCAGACTATGTACATAGACATGTATATACATCATTTAATATATACACCATTGCCAAAAGGTGTAAACTTATGTGAATGACAAATAGATGTGGAAATGTAACTTAGACCAAACATGACATAATGTACTGCTAATGAATAGATTCTCATTATCACGATGTGTATATAAATGCTAAATTGTTATTCTATGCAGTCAGTAAAGAAGGACAGCCCACATGTATGTCACACCTTTATATAACCCAATATGCCATAAGCACTGCCAGGATGTGCCACACACCATGACACCATGCCAGTGGGACAGCATGATGACTGTCATCCAAACCACATGTACAAGGACATGTCCTTATGTTGTAGATACATGATATGGCAATATACAAATCTTAACCACACAACTGTGGAAGTGCTGGACTATGGACAGCATGTATTGTCTGCAAGTTTCTGTCACTAAAACATGGTTACAGTATAATTTTGCAGCAGTAGCTGTACTTTAACTGCCACAGTGCATGGACAGCTGAATGTGGAAGGAAAGTATAATGTGTTGATTTGTGTCATGCACACGTTGAAGCATAATTAAATGTCACATGATAACTGCATCATATGTTTGCACCTGTAACACATAAGCAATGCAGCTAAATGATATGCATGAACAAGAGTGCATATACAATCCAATCACTAATATGGCAAACAGCAATGTGGTAGCATTACACACCTTGAATATACAGACAATACTTATGGACCTGAGGGACTGCCCTAATGGAGATGAACATTGCAAGTGATCTCTTGAGCTATCTCCTTGAATGAGTCAAGCATAGCCTGTGCCATATCCTGAAAAAATATCACGCATCATGTCCCTCATATGTGTATGAAACACATTGGTCACCACCTCCTGGATGTGCTCATGACAATTGTCTCATTGTTGTTCCTGGTATCATCTTCTCTGGGGTGTAGCAGGGATGATGGCACATGCAAGTCCAGCTTCCTCATCATCATCCTTGGCTTCATCATGGCGATCATCATCAGAGGACTCCAGCAGTGGCCTGGCATGTACTCATTGTCTACGTCTGATTGGTGATCATCCACAAATCCCATGCTCTGTCAAGATGAATCACAACACAGAACAGAAATTACATATGCATAATTGATGCTACTTCTCTGCATAACACACCCACTGTGACACAATGAACAGGCAGAAAACAGTCCTCATGGAATGTTAAAATATGTTATGACCATAATTCGCTGTACTACCATATGCTATGTATGTCAGTAATCAAAACCATAACAATAAAAAGCAAATGTCTATCTGGCTGCATAGTCCTATGAAGATCATAAATTACATTAAACTGAAACTGATGTGCACATCTGCAGGCTAAGATACATTAATTAACATCCCAATCTCATGTGAGTTCTGCATAGAATGAAGGTGTATTAGCATACATTCAAGGTCTCATTTAAAACACAGCTCAAGATGAAATGGCACAAACATTAGCAAGCACAATTATACAGTAAACTCTCAGTTAATTGGCACCCATGGGGATTGGTAGATGCCAGGTAAGTGTAGTTTCTGATTGCTTGAGAGTTACTATTAGAAATAGACCTGATAAATACTGTACCCTATACTGTACCATACCATACCATAAACACTATATTGATTTGATTTTAATATTGAAATGCAGTTATTAAAAACCTGGCTGGAATAAAAATATTTCAAACTTATATTTTGGCTAGAGAGCATGGCACGCAGAACAGTTTTCAGTGGCATTTTGAGTGGATTGGAATTGAATCAATTGAAGAGAGAGGGAGAGAGTGAATGCATGTATGAAAGCAGAAGCGAAAGTGTGTGAGAGATCGGAGAAATGTATGAAAGCTGAAGAGAGTGTGTGTGAGAGATCAGAGAGAGAATGTGCAATCTGATGCAAACTGACTGAGTGAGTGTGCAGAGAGTGTTGACATTTTAGTGATTTGACTTGTTTTGTTTGACTTGTTCTCAAGTTGGGGAGAGAGGGAATTTATTTACATTTTTCTTTTTAAAACTCTAAAAACATAAGGTATGTTTCTGCGGGGGGAAACAGAAAGTGCAACACATAAAAAACTGAATTGTTCTTACTGTACTGTATTTCCTTGATTTTTTTTTTCCTGGTTGCTTGAGAGTTCTGGTTGATTGAGTTCTAGTTAACTGACAGTTTATTGTAATCAACAGATTTGCTGCTAGCAGAGAGCTCCTCATGCACACAACATATTATCTTTGTCACGTTATCTATACTTATGAACATATCTAATAACAAAACATATTAGGGACACTGTATCTACCACACAATGTGAGCAGCTTAATCAAGGCCATGTAATGGCATGAATAACACAGCTTACCAATGGAATTCATGACTTGACCTGAACAGTTATTTATTGGCCACCATTAAGCATGACAAGCATATGCAAAGCAAGCACATGTAACATGTCCTAACTTTTGAAGGGAAGCATGCCAAGACACTGCCTCATGCAATATTCCAATATCTGTAATTCGACAAAATAATATTCTGAAAATGACAACCTAACATTAGTATTGAGACCTGCACTGTTTAATAATGTAGTCTGCCTCAGTAAACTGTCCAGTTGAGTGTTTTACAAGCAAATGAACATTCCTTAGCTCACATCCTGTGTTCTTGTACTTACCCAGTAGTATTCTCTCAGGTATTTCACCTTGCTGAAAGGCAACACTCAAACCACTTTCCTTCCATAGTGTGTAGCCATGATATTTATTATGCTGCCATTTGCTGCACTCATAACCTGGCAGTTTAGGGATGGTCAGCCCTTTCTGTTTATGTATCTGTTTGCTTCTGACTGAACCGGAGTCTTGATAGGGATGTGGGCACAACCTATTTCCCCAAGTACATGTGAGACGTTTGCAAGATTATAGAACTGGTGCATAACAGTTCTCCGCTCCATGGGGGTAGATGGAAAGTGCATGCAGTCATCCAATTTACTGCACATTGCTGCCAGGAATTTTGACAGGACACAACTGGCAGCTGTCTGCAAGACTCTTAAAGCTCCCATGTGTCTTTGGAATGTCCCAGGCTGAGACATACTTTTGCTTCAAGAGGGATGGGATTGCCTTGCAATGTCCATAAAGACACATGTGGAGCACACATGTTGCACACGAGCTGCACTGAATGTCTGTCTAGGGCCACACCTGTCAATTATTTGTTGATCTGGCAGTTGGTTTAGTTGCAGCCTTGCTCTCATTCTAGCTGGTTGCCTTCCAGGGTGCACAGCCACATCCTCATCCATGGCTTGTAGTACTGCTGCCTGTTGCAGTTTAGTCGCTGCATGGAAGTAGTTGGCCAACATTAGGAAATTTGCCTTTTTTCCCACTGTAGTGTGATCTCAGAGTTGGTATATATAGTTAGGGGGTACAGCCCCCCACATTGGAGGTGTGTAGTGGGCACAGCCCTCCAGGTTTGTGGGTTTGAAATACTGCTGTGCGTGTGATGGGGAAATGTTGTCCAACTATTTACTTTTCCTGTCTCACACATTCGCTGACGTGAATGTTTGATGAATGAACTTTCGATGGGTAGTGTTCAATTATCGGAGGGTCATAGAAGTGAACCTTCAATGAGTAAACATAGACCCTGTTTCCCCTATGTAGACTGGAACCCACAGTACACACAAAATGTTAGACATACTGAACAGTTGCCTTACAGGCTAAGCTATTAATCAGCAGGAGCTTTAGTTTAAAAAAACAGGTACTGCAAGTGTGTATTACAAATCCTGTGGAGAACAGATGAATATGTAAACTACAAAAACTTATTGGACATTTTATAAACTTTTTTTCTTAGGTAATGTGTAACTCCTTCTGGGATAAAAGTTCCAACAGCTTAGTCAGCTCTCCTTTCAAGTTGAACACTTCACTACGTAATTGTCTTATCTCCGCTCCAGTATCCTCGGCAAGAACGGTACCAGACAGGTTCAAAGCCTCTAACATATCCATAAACAGATGTTTGGATGAATAAAACACTGAAACCAAAAATTACCGAACTATAACAAAGCAAAAAACCAAAACAATGAAATAACCAAAATCTGTAGAAGAGAACCAGGACACGTTGTAAGAAGATTCAGTGAACCAAAACACATTTATTGTAACATTATATACAATATATACAGGATGGGCAAGATAATGGATACATGTCACCAAGGTACAGTGAAGTAGTGAGAGATAATGGAAGGTGGGATGGTAGTGAAGAAAATCTAAATAACCAAGAAAGTAAGGATTTTCCAGTGGTCAGGCGCTCACAAAGATTGGCACAGTATTACACAGAGAAGGGGGAGTACAACAGGAACTATTACCCACACAAGAAAAATTACTATTGAATGTTATACCTACTAATGGTTTAATGGACAACAGGGACAGTACTGTTCATCAGAAAGAAGGATTCACCATATATAATTATTCAGATAGATTGATTTCCGATGATTATTTTAAATTGTTTTCCAAAGGTATTAAATTTATTCCAGCAACAAAAGGAGATTTTGTAGATAATATTGTGGCTTTAAAGTTTTACACCAGGAAACTTAATTTGGAAATTAATTTGGAACACAAAGAGATGAATCAGTGTACTCATCAGAATGGTTACACATTACCTAAGAAAAAAAAGTTTATACAACCCCACCCTACACCCTTTGGTGGAGACATATGAAAGGTTAGTAATGGAAGATATTTACAATATTTTTAAACAACATAGGAGTAGTAATAACTGGAATCTAACTAAGGGAGAATCTGAACTTTTGAATGACTTGAGATGTGACAAAAACACACGAGTAATGATTCCAGATAAGGGGGGTGGGGTTGTATTACTTCGTAGTAAGGATTATTCTGATGAAATGTTAAATCTACTGCTTGACAATAGTACATATATAGGAATTTCCAAGAACCAGATCAATATAGCATATTCTAGGATTGATTCCTATTTGGAAGAATATTTATTGGAGGGTAGGATCGATAGGGATATATATGATTTTTTATATAGGAAAGATTCTGTGGTTCCTGTTTTTTTTGGTATTCCGAAGATACATAAAAATATTAGTAAACCACCTTTTAGACCAATTGCAGCTGCTAGGGGGTCCAAAATTCATCCTTTAACGGTGTTTATAAATTCATGTGTACAACAAATAGTTAACAAGATACCACACTTGTTAAAGGATTCCTGGGAATTTTTGAGAAGTGTTAAACAAGAACTGTATACTCATGATATTATTTTTCTTACAATTGATGTGAAAGACCTGTTCAGTAGTATCCCAAAGATAGAAGGGTTGGCCTTTTTTGAAGAGGTTCTTTTTCAATATTCAGGATTAGAGAATTATATGGTTAACCTTATTTGTGAACTTATGGGCATAGTTTTAGAAAATAATTTTCTTTGGTTTGAAGGTGAATATTATCAACAAATTAAGGGTGTCCCTATGGGAGCAACATGTTCACCAGTATATGCTAATTTAGTATTACTGGATTGGGAAGATCAGCATGTTAATAGGAGCTCATTTTGGAGACATATTAAATTGTATTTACGATACCTTGATGATATATTTATTTTTGTGGGCAGGTTTGGAGGAAGAAATTCCCAAATTTATAGAACATCTTAACTCCAGTACTAATTTTCTAGAATTTACGTATCAGTATGATAGGAATATTATTAATTTTTGGATACATCTATATCTAAAGAAAAAGAAAAATTTAAATCACAAGTATACAGAAAAAATACTTTTTGTAATGCTTATTTACACTTTGAGAGTGAACATCCCTTGGGACAGAAGATAAATATTGTCAAAGGACAGGCTATAAGGGTAGCGCGGATGACATCAAACAAAGAAGATTTGGCTAGAGAGTTTATTTTAATTTCCAACATGTTTTCAGAGAGAGGTTATCCATTGTACATGTTGGACAGGATTCTCCAAGAAGTTTATGATCAATGGGGGACCAAATACAAACCATTGCTTAGTACCTGTCCTGATACGGTGACTGAAGGTAGTAGAAAAGATTTCAATGGTACGCCAAAGAATTTCAACAAGGCTTGTATTTTACAGTATAATATGAATACAAGTATGGTTCAAAAAGCTTTTGAAAGAAATTGGAACATATTCAGGACAAATAAGGAAATTGTTAACAAAGTAGGGAATAAACCTAGGTTTATCAACAAAGTGGGACATAATGTTAAACAGTTGTTGGAGTACAGATTAGACAACACCACAATAGTTATACAAGGGACAAAGCAATGTGGTATGTGTGCCTATTGTTCTTATATAAACAAATAATCTAGTTTAGTTTTGGAAAACAACATTAGGAGTAAAATATTTATTTAAGAAGGGAAATTGCAATACAAGGGGAGTAGTTTATTTGGCTTTGGGTATTACAAGTGGACATTTCTATGTAGGAAAAACAGAGCATATGTAGAAAAATAGAATATACGAACACTTAAATGATTGTTTGGTATTTTAGACATTGTACATGTTAATCCAAGAGGGGGTGATTGGAAGAATATATTAAAAAAGAAAGAGAGCCAGTGGCAATTTAGGTTGGCTGCAATGTTTGCACCTGGTTTAAATGACCATGTTTCATTGGCACCCATGTTATTGGAAAGATCCAATAGAATATAAATAATTTTATACAGTTTTATTAATATTGTAAGGTTTATTTCTTTCTACTGGTGAATATTTTATATCAATTCAAGATAATACAAGTTTTAGTTTAAGGTAATAATGTATTTAACATCATTTTAGATATTTTTTATAAATTTATAAATTACTTTTTCATTAGAGAAGTATATTTATTTTTATTCAACATATATTAATATTAAGTTTCATAGTAATATAGAAGTATAATATGTTTAATACATTAAATATTTGGTACATGAATTTATTTAATAGAAAACCAGTGGGTTAGTAGTGTTTTAGATTTATATGAGTATGTATCTTTAAATCAAGCAGTTTGATTAGTGATGTCATGGTTTCCTTTAGTATTTAAATGTGATTAATTGAATTGTTTTGTTTCTGATGAAGTCTCATTTTGAGATGAAAGTGCTAAAATGTTACAATAAATGTGTTTTGGTTCACTGAATCTTCTTACAACGTGTCCTGGTTGGCTTCTACAGATTTCGGTTATTTCATTGTTTTGGTTTAATGATGAATGTTGTTACTGCATATGCTCCACAAGTTGGGTGTGCGGTGGATGAGAAAGAAACATTTTGGAGGGAGTTGGATGAAGTGGGGATGATTGTACCCAAGGATGAGAGACTGGTGATTGGAGCAGATTTCAATGGGCATGTTGGTGAAGGGAACAGAGGGGATGAGGGAGTGATGGGTAGGTATGGTGTTAAGCAAAGGAATGCAGAAGGTCAGATGGTACTGGAATTTGTGAAAAGGATGGACATGGCTGTGATGAATATGTATTTTAACAAGAGGGAGAAGCATACGGTGACATACCAGAGTGGAGGAAGATGCACACAGGTGGATTACATCTTATGTAGAAGGGCCAGTCTGAAGGAGATTGGAGACTGTAAATTGGTGGCAGGGGAAAGTGTAGTTAGGCAGCATAGGATGGTGGTTTGTAGGATGACATTGGTGATCAAGAAAAGGAGAATGAGTGTGAGGGCAGCACCTAGGATCAAATGGTGGAAATTGAAAAAGGGTAATTGTGAGGTGGAGTTCAGGGAAGAGTTAAGACAGACACTTGGTGGCAGTGAAGAGTTACCAAACAGCTGGGTAACTACAGCAGAGCTAGTAAGAGAGATGGCTAGAAAGGTGCTTGGTGTGACATCTGGAAAGAGAAAGGAGGATAAGTAGACCTAGTAGTGAAATGAAAAAGTACAGGAGAGTATACAGAGAAAGAAGTTGGTGAAGAAGAAGTGGGATTGTCAGAGAGATGAAGAAAGTAGACAAGAGTATAAAGAGATGAGGTACATGGCAAAGGCTAAGGATAAGGCTTATAAAGAGTTGTATGAAAGACTGGACACTAAGGAGGGAGAAAAGAACCTGTACCGATTGACTAGACAGGGGGACCGAGCTAGTAAAGATGTACAGCAGGTAAGGGTGATAAAGAATAATGAGGGAATTGTACTCACAAGCAAGGAGAGCATGTTGAGCAGATAGAAAGATCACTTTGAGGGGCTGATGAATGAAGAGAATGAGAAGGAGAGAAGGTTGGATGATGTGTGAATAGTAAATCATGAAATGCAGTGGATTAGCAAGGAGGAAGTAAGGATAGCTATGAAGAGGATGAAGAATGGAAATGTTGGTCCAGATGACATACCTGTGGAAGCATGGAGGTATTTAGGTGAAATGGCAGTGGAGTTTTTAACTAGATTGTTTAATGAAATCTTGGAAAAATGAGAGGATGCCTGAGGAATGGAGAAAAAGTGTTTTGGTACTGATTTTTAAGAATAAGGGTGATATGCAGAGCTGTAGTCACTACAGAGGGATTAAATTGATCAGTAACAGCATGAAGTTATGGGAAAAAAGTAGTGGAAGCTAGGTTAAGAAGGGAGGTGGTGATTAGTGATCAGCAGCATGGTTTCATGCCAGGAAAGAGCACTACAGATGCGATGTTTGCTCTGAGAGTGTTCATGGAGAAGTACAGAGAAGGTCAGAAGGAGTTGCATTGTGTCTTTGTGGACTTAGAGAAAGTATATGACAAGGTGCCTAGAGAGGAGTTGTGGTATTGTAAGAGGAAGTCAGGAGTGTCAGAGAAGTATGTAAGAGTGGTACAGGATATGTACGAGGGTAGTGTGACAGCGGTGAGGTCTGCGGTGGGAGTGACAGATGCGTTTAAGGTAGAGGTAGGATTACATCAAGGATCAGCTCTGTGCCCTTTCTTATTTGCAGTGGTGATGGACATGTTGACTGATGAGATCAGACAGGAGTCCCAGTGGTCTATGATGTTTGCAGATTACATTGTGATCTGTAGTGAGAGTAGGGAACAGGTGGAGGAGACCCTGGAGAGGTGGAGATATGCTCTAGAGAGAAGAGGAATGAAGGTCAGCAGGACTAAGAGAGAATATATGTGTGTGAATGAGAGGGGGGATAGAGGAATGGTGAGGATACAGGGAGTAGAGGTGGCAAAGGTGGATGAGTTTAAATACTTGGGATCAACAGTTCCGAGTAATGCTGAGTGTGGAAGAGAGGTGAAGAAGAGAGTACAGGCAGGATGGAGTGGGTGGAGAAGAGTGTCAGGAGTGATTTGTGACAGATGAGTACCAGTAAGAGTGAAAGGGAAGGTCTACAGGACAGTAGTGAGACCAGCTGTTATATGGGTTGGAGACAGTGGCATTGACAAAAAGACAGGCATCAGAGCTTGACGTGGCAGAGTTGAAGATGTTAAGATTTGCACTGGGTGTGACGAGGATGGACAGGATTAGGAATAAGTATATTAGAGGGTCAGCCCACATTGGAAGTTTTGGAGACAAAGCCAGAGAGGCAAGATTAAGTTGGTTTGGACATGTGCTGAGGAGGGATGCAGAGTATATTGGGAAAAAGATGCTAAGGATGAAGCTGCCAGGTACCAGGAAAAGAGGAAGGCCTAAGATAAGGTTTATGGATGTGGTGAGAGAGGACATGCAGATGGTTGGTGTGACAGAACAAGATGCAGAGGACTGGAAGAAATGGAAACAGTTGATCTGCTGTGGCAACCCCTAAGGGGAGCAGCCAAAAGAAGAAGAAGAAGAAGAAGAAGAAGGAATCATTCCTGTGATCTTCCTGTTACAGCTATGCCAATTACTAAACTGGTCTATTTGTAAAAGAATTACGCCAAACTCATACATAATTAGCTCTCATGTGTAACGTGTGCATTACCACATAGTCATACTTTTTAATTTATTGTAGTGTCATGTTAGCGGGAGTAAAGATGTAATGAAGTACAGAGTCTAATCTTGAAATAAAGACATGCGTGTCCCATGTGGGACAGCCCAAAAATTGCGAAGAGTGTCCTATTGGTCGCTCATGTCATCAATGTTTGTGGACTAAAAGTTTGGGATTTCTGAGCATATGTGGAGTGAGTCAACCGATGGGATGGGTCTACAGAGTAGGGAGTGGCCAATGTGTAGTGGTGTGGATACACCACAAATCCAACTGGAGAATGGATGACTGCAGTGTTAGTGAGGTGTTGGGGTAGGTGTTTGGGGAACTAGGAGTCATGGATATATGGTTATATATGCAAATGAAGCAGCACAGCAATAGTGTATTTATTAGAGCATCCGCCTAATGAACAGATATTCCCGTTCCAAATCCCACTGCAGCACATACCATTTTCCATCGGTAATCTATATATGAACATATTTTGACATCTGTCCGCTGCATAACCTGCAAAATAACAATTAAAAGTGAACTGGAGTGAATTGTCAGTGTCATAATGAATAAGGCACTAATAAGCAGGTTTAAGCATATATAAACACCAGTAAGCATGTGTAAGTGCATTTGTGCGGGGTATGCATTGCTTTACAGATACACATATATAGATAGAAATATATATATATATCTATATATCTATATCGATATATATATACATATATATATCTATATATATATGTATACATACACATGTGTATATATATATATATATATATATATATACATATATATATATATATATATCTATATATATATATACATATATATATATATATATATATATATGTATATATATATATATATGTATACATACACATGTGTGCACAAACACAGAGAGTTGATATTCTGCATCTGCTAACCTTTAGCAGACTTTTAGCCATCTTAAACCCTCATGTGCTGTTAGTTTACTCCTGCTTATTGGTAGTAGCACGTGACCCATTTTTACAAAGCCTGTGGCAGTATATTTAAACGCTACAGTCCCAGCTCCATAAGTAGTTCAAGTAGCAGCAAGTCAAACCATCTCACAACTACAGCTGTTCTTTTCTCTGCTAAATTGCTAGGGGACAATGTTAAATGCATTAGTAGTCTGAAGGTGGTTAAATGTGTAAAATATCTATACATAGTAAATGCCTCAACAGTCATACATGGCATTTTCTCTGATGTAGCTGGTTTTCTGTTCTACCTTAGCCTATATATGTTACTTTTATTAAGTTATATGTATAATTATTAAGTGATCTAAACCACTGAAACACTTTGCAGTAGTGAGTATTTTAAATTAATTTTGCTTTCTCTGTTACAATGGTTAGGCAGCCTATCTTAACATCCTATTGTTCTATGTCTTGCAATGTATGTAGTTGATATAATTCTACTAGCTAATTATTTCCTTAGAAGTCATTCAAACTGTATTTAATTCTTGCAGCAAGAATGAAGCAAGTTTTACTCAACATATTTTGTGATCTAAATGCCTTTGTTGTAATGTTTTAAAGTCAGTTTTTGCAGTCTAGAAGTGTTAAACTGTAGTGGTTTTCTTACTTCACTCAGTCACTTACCTCCACACTACCTAACCACTTTTCCTTCCCACTATTGCCAGGACATTAACCTGGCTTTCTCCTCAATTATCTTAGTTTTTTTTTCTTTCTCTTACAGCTTGAGATCTTGTGCTCTGATACGGGCTATCTTCTCAGCAGCTATCTAGTACTTCTAAGGAACCTCCCAACTGACAGAATATCCTATCACTAGAACTCACCCTGAAATACCTAGACATGTTTTTCCTACTGCCTCTTTGTGTAGGTGATTACCTACTGATTTTAAATGTAACTCTAATATATTATACTGTTTATCATATTCCTGATTTTGGGCCAGTACACCCGTGGACCTACCCTGAGGCCATCCATCCCTCTCTCCCCCTTTTTCTCTTCTCCATAAACATGTTTTGAGACTAGGTGTAATTCTTTTGTTTGACCACTAGAGGGCAGCAAAGTATACCTTGTACTCCCTGTATCTTACTAGTATAGTAATATTCTCTAGAGTTGCTGTATGAACCTACTTTTAGCTATCCATGTTTAACTTATCACATAGCTAACCCCATGAAAGAGACATTCTAGACTTTAACCTGGTAGTCTGTTAGACAGTAAGACATAAGAACTAGTAACTTACCTTATCCAAAGTTTGCTGTCTTACTATTGCTTCTTATTTTTCCTTTATCCCATAATAAGTAAGACAAAAGGGACTCCACTAGCATTTCACAGGTATTAGTGTCTGTAGGAAGTCCTACATATCTGATAAGACCTTGGAATTTACAGTCTCACTGCAAAACTGATTACCTCTCAGCACTTCTTGGTGATTCCCGCTCCGTTCGCCCTATGGGCTCACTCCGCTCCCCTACCCTACCCCCAATTCCCACCCACCCCCAGTGGTCCTACCCATATACTTCCTATACCACACCCTCTCTCCTGTCCAACCTATCTGTGACTCTAATTAATTTACCTAAACCACACCCATCCTTTACAGCTTTTCCAGTACCCTCTCTTTTACAACCCTACATACACTATTTACATCAGTCACTCCACCTTTAGAAGTTTTTCATCTACATCTCCTTAACTTTTCACTTCCCTAACAACCTGTTTAATCTCACAAGCTCTTTATCTCTTCTACCCTACCCCATCTTCTTACAACTTCTTTATCCTTCTCATTTCTCTTCTATTACCTCCCTATCTTATCTATATACTACTTAAAGAATACTCCTTTACTTGTAACATTTATTTCCTCTCAAATACCCTACCTTAACTTCTCAACTGTTATTTCCTGCCTTTCCCACCACAAACAGTTTGCACTTACTAAGTAATATGTCTACAATAACTAAAACTATCCTATCCTTAGTAATACTCTCAGCCACTCGTATACCTATCCTTACCACTACCTATCTCCTCACCTCTTTTGAAAATGCAAAATGCTACTACTTTAACTACTCTCCTAAACAAACATTACTATATAACACCACCTTTACACATCCCCAAATAAATATCACCTATACTTCTAGCTACTTGCTACCTAAATATCATTGTCTTATACCCATGAAATTAAACCAGCCCTCAATAAAAAAATTCAAAAATCTACTTACCCTTAATTCTCACCCTCCTTCTGTACTAAAATCACCCACCTTAAACGATGGTGACATCCACCTTAACCCAGGCCCTTCTAATCTCTCCCCTTCACCTATTCTTAGCACCCCTCCCAACACCTTAACTTCCCAGACCAGTCCCTCTAACTTCCTACTAATAGGTCATCTTAATATCCGCAGTATTAACAACAAAGTTGCCCATCTCCGTGCCCTTTTAGATTTTTCACTCCTTTGACATCCTCTGTCTTACAGAAACCTGGTTAAAACGCACAACAAAGGATAATGAAATTATCCCCCCAGGGTATAATATACTAAGACTTGATAGAGTAAAATGCAAAGGAGGTGGAGTAGCCTTACTGTTCAAAATTGACCAACACATCTCCTCTATACCTTATAACCCACCTAAAAATAGTAAAGTTGAACTCTTAATCACCAAATTCCAACTCAATTCTAACAAAGCGCTATATATAATCTGCATCTACCTACCACCAGGCAATAACACTGCTACAATAGAGGATACCCTATGTTGGTTATCTACTACTTTTCCACAAGAAACTATTATTCTAGGAGATGTCAACACTGACTGGAATAGTATAAATGCAGACAATCCTTCCTCTCACATTAATCTGCATGGCTTTTATCAAACCATCTCTACCATCACTAGAATTAACAAACCTAATAATAAAGAAACTATACTAGATTGGATACTAATCAATAAACAAAGTAGGGACCCTACCTGATGATGTCAGTGACCACATGCTCACCTACATCATTAGACAAAGGCATGACACTACAAATGCCCCCAACTATAGCACCTTTCGCTCTAAGAAAAATTTTCAGCCTGCACTATTTCGAACAGAACTTAGTGCCTGTGACTGGAACCCTCTAAAAACTCTCCCTCTTGAAGAAGCTGCTAAATATTTCAACAACAAATTCTTAACAATCCTTGACAGACATGCACCTAAACGATCCATTAGAACAAAATCCAAACCTGCCCCATGGCTCTCAAAAGATACCAGACAAAAACTTTTACTTAGAAATAAGTCCTGGACTAAGTGGAGAGCAACCAGAAATACCCCAGATCAACAAACCTTTAGACAGTTGAGAAATGCTACAAAAAAAGCAATTCTCTCTGATAAAAAAAAGCTACTTTTGCAAACTGCAGCAAAATCACCACACTAATCCACAAAAGTTCTGGGCAAGCATAAATAACCTCCTTCACCCTGGCCAATCTAGCACTCCTTCCCCTCTAGGGTCAGAAAACAATACCTCCAATCAAACTGCCAATACCTTTAACACTTTCTTCACAAATACCATACAATCTCTAGCCAACCAACTAGCAACAGATAACTCTGATCTACCTAACTACTTATCTCATACTCAGCCTACATTCCAACTAAAACCCATCCCTACCTCCTACATCTATAAACTTATCCACAAACTCAAACCTTGTACCCCCTCAGCCGATAACTTACCATCTGAATACCTTCAGCAAGCTGCCAAAGTAGTTGCCTATCCTATATCCATCCTGATTAACTGTACCATAACCGAAGGAACCCTTCCAGATCTCTGGAAAATCTCTCATATTATTCCCTTACACAAAGGAGTTAACGCTACTGACTATTCTAACTACAGGCCTATAGCCCTCCTTTCTCCAATAGCCAAAATTATGGAAAATTGTATTCACCAACAGCTTATGAACCACTTACTAAAACATAACATTCTGGCTAACTGTCAGCATGGTTTCAGGCCTTATCATAGTACCACCTCAGCTCTCCTATCCTTCACCAACCCATTAATAATAACCGCAATAATAACAGCCTCTCATCAGCACTCTTTCTCGACCTGTCTAAAGCCTTTGATATGGTTAACCATCGCCTACTCTTGAATACTCTGTCATCCTTCTCTCTTGACACCAAAGCAATTCTCCGGTTTAAGTCCTACCTTAGTAATAGACAACAAGCAGTCCTTTGGGACAATCAACCTTCTCACCTTCCCATTTCCCTAGGAGTCCCTCAAGGATCCATTCTTGGTCCACTCCTATTCTCATTATTCATCAATGACCTTCAAATAGCCATTCCTCTAACCACCTGTATACAATATGCTGATGATTCTACAATCATATGCTCTGCCAGCTCTATATCTGAACTTCAGTCTTTAACCCAAACAGCTTTCAACACTGTAGAGTCATGGTTCTCTAGACGGTGCCTTCTTTTGAACACAAAAAAGACCAAGCTATTATTGTTTACGCCAAACAGTAAGTCACCCGTCATAGATTTCTCCATTCAGTCTAGCAATGGTACCCTTATATCCCCAGACTTTTCCACCAAACTATTAGGAATTACAATTGACAATAATCTCACCTTTGACATTCACATTAATAACACTATTAAATCTGTTAATAA
>NC_056732.1:306563324-306568324 GCF_019279795.1 Protopterus annectens | reverse complement strand
AGCCTCTGCAAGGTTAGAATGCAGGACCCTGTACATCACAGTCAAAGTAGTAAACCACTACGCCATGATAGCAATAAATATAAAGGGGGTTTCAGCAAACTAATCCTTACAACAGGAAAACAAATCAAATATGTGAACTGAATCTATGTACAGTGTAATGTTATATAACCTGCCACAGACCATAAATATGTGAATTGGAGTACTGCAGTAAACATAGAGTTGAGGTGTCACCGTAATAAGGTTCAGAAGTCCCCAGCACCCTATACAGTGTATGTACACATGAATGACAGATACCAGACACATATATAGCCTGTAATGAGTAAGACATCGTTGACAAAAGTCAAATATAATGCTAGATAACTAATAAGCAATGCTAACCACCACACAGCCCAACTAAGTAATTGTAAGCAATATGTAGGGAAGCCAATACAAGATGCCCACAGGTACACCTCTTTAAGAAGTGCCAACCTGAAGTAAGCATGTGTGCCCATAGCTTAGCCTTTTCAAAACTGGCCAATTACCGAAAAGTGCGGGAATCTGGCCCTACTTAAACCGAAGAGGTGGGAATACAGCTCATAACTGGTTGTAGCATTCCCCTGCAGGCAGAATGGCTGGAGTGGGAGAAGGCACTCGCTTTAGAGCACAGCGCTGGGGCATCCAGGAGTCCAAATTCATGGTATGTCTCCTGGTAAAGCACCATGACAGGAGACTACTGCAGGGCCAGTACCAGGGCTCGCAGTACAAAATGGAGGCCTGGAACAGGTATCCCCCGGACTGGTGAGCAGGTCAGGCACCACCATGCAAACCTGAAGTGGCAGAGGGGGGATGGCCTGGAACAGTGGATCCAGGAAGCAAGGTAGATGCAGAATGCCCCAGAACTGAATAAGTACTCCTTCCACTATGTAGTTAATAATTGCCTAGCTTGTGTATACTATGGATAGGTCTGGCTAAATATTACTGTACTTCCCTGACAGCTGCAGATGAGTATGCTGCGAACCAGCAAGCCTATGATGCTAGGCTGCAAAGGATGCATTGTGAGGCAAGTTAGTAAATATCCTGCACATACTGTCATAACAAATAAATGTAAGAGCCTGAGAAAGTGTTGTACCTGCATACAGAATAGTGTAATGTGCTGCGAATAAAGGTGTAACCCCTGCATTGCTTCTGTTTACCCTGCAGTCCTATGTTGTTGTACTGTTGCAGTTATTAAATAGTGCTGTTGTAGTAAGCAGTGTTACCCACACTGTGGTATGCAGATACAATGTGTATGAAGTGCTGTATAACAATGTTGGAAGTGCAAACAGGTCAGTCATATTACACAAAATACATTACAAAGCCTCACAACAATTGCCTGATAGCATAGTGTACAGTGATCTTAACTGTAATGCTTTTGTCACACACAGCAGGGCTTTGGATCCCAGGAGCGCTAGTAAGGTGTATGCATAATCATTCCACACAACTGCACACAGTCTGTTAGACTGTTCAGAGAGAAAGCTGTATGCATATTTGCACTTAATAACTGTACAGATTTTGCTCGAATGCTTAAATAGAGAGTGCTGTTGACTATTACTAACCCATATCTGCCTTAAACATACTACAACATAGCTCGTATGGGAAGGCCGGTCCCAGCGGACCCACCTGTCCCACCCCAGCTGGCCATGGCACCGGGCACCAACACATCTGGGGCCCAGCCTGGGACCTCCTTGCCCGTTGGCCCTGCACCTCCTTCGGGTTGAACTGCCACAGGGGATGGAGCTCACCCCCCCGGGAACAGGAGCATTTAGGAACCTGTCACCCATTGTACGGTCCAGGCAGTGGTGCATCGGGATCTTGACAGGGAGATTCGAGACCACCTATGCCAGCTTGAGGGCTGAGTGGCACAACTAGAGGGTAAGCCTGCCCCTCCTACACAGCCCCCAGCACAGCCACCTCCTGGGCTGTGATTGTGCAGTGGTGACTGCCCATGGCTGGGGACCTCAGTCCCACTGCATCCATTGGTGGGCTCATGGGCTTAAGACTTCCAAACACCCCTCCCCATCCAAGGTGTTTCCCCCCAGATGTGTCATACACCGCCCCTGTACGCATCTTGTTTGTTTTGTTTGCCACCCTACCCAACTTATCCTCCCTGATCATACCTACTCTCCTTCCCCAACATCCCACTCTCACTTAAACATAAAAGAAAAGAAGGGCAATCTGTTCCCGCAAAAAAAGCATGCCCCATACATAGCTGTCTATTTCACACACATGTCCACTGGACACATGTAAACATTTCTAATTCACCACTTTCCTATCAAGCCTTCTTTCTTTTCTTTTAAAGAAATTAGCATGGGGGTAAATGGGAGTAAGCACTTTTAAGCAGCAGTGAGCTGGTTTCAGCCTGTTTGCGCGGGTGTAAGCATTGTCTACACAGGTTAAGCAACCAAGAAGGTAACTGAGTGTAAGGAACTGTAATGAAAAGTAACCACTGCTTACCGTCACGCAAACCCATGCACACCTGCTCACAACTGCTTGAAAGTGTCTTAATCACTCCGTATCCAACGGCTTTGTTCTGCCCAGCAACAAAATAAACGGCCTCTGCAAGGCTCGAAACCAGGACCCTGCACAACACAACCAATGTGCTTTACCACTAAGCCATGGCAGATATACAGACATCAGATGTTATCACAAACATATCATCCAGCACAGTCATTCAACAGTATAGGAAGTGTATTCCATCATGTAGATGTATGTGTGTGTGTTTATCTCCAGATATAGAAACATACATCTATATATAGATATATCAAGAACATCCCATGTGACAATGAAGCATTAAAAAGGAATGAAAAGGGAAACACCAGCAACTCCTGTATTATGTAGTGGTGTTGTCCTATGTAATATCAAGACTCCCTTAGACAGACATGTGTCATTCATACAAGCAAAGATTTGTACATTGGCCAAACACATTACTCCATGCATTTTATTTATATTAACAAAACAGTTCCTGTCCAATCATTATGTGAGGACAGTGCTCTTGCAAGGTGCTGTGTGTGACATAATCATCATGGAAAAGGTAAATGGGGTAACCATAGAGGGACCGGTAGTGTTGTGTGTAAAATGGGGTCGTCTGCATCACATGTACCTGGAACCTTTAGGAGTCATGTGCATACCAGGATCATGTGCCTGAGAGACAGGGGAGAGGACAACAGTAGTATGTTGCGATGCAAATTAAAAAGGTTACATGCGTCCAGTGGACACGTGTTTGAAATGGACAGCTATGTATGGGGCAAATGTTGTTCTAGGAACTGATTGGCCTTTTGTTTCCGTAAGGTAAGAGTGGGATGTTGGGGAAGGAGAGTAGGTATGCTTGTGGAGGATAGGTTGGGTAGGATGACAGACAAGACAGCATACAGGGTCGGTGTATGACACATGTGGGGGGATACACCTTGGATGGGGAGAGTGTTTGGTAGTCACAAGCCGATGAGCCCCCAGATGGAAACAGTGGGATGGAGGTCCCCACCCATGGGCAGCCACCACTGCACCAAAACAGTCGCAAAGGTGACTGTGCTGGGGGCTGTCTAGGAGCGGCAGGCTCACCCTCTAAATGTGACACTCTGCCCTCGAGCTGGCGTATCTGGCCTCTAAACCCCTTATTGAGCCCCCTACACACCACGTCCGGGACTGTACGATGGCTGACAAGTTCCTGTCTGGAACTGCTCCCAGGGGGGACATGCCTCATCCTCAGTGGCCATTCCACCAGAAGGTGGTGTAGAGCCAACAGAGGTGGAGGTCCAAGGCTGGGCCCCAGATGTGCTGGTGCCCGGTGCCATGGCCGGGACCTCCAATCCCATACAGCCTATGGTGTTGCAGTTTTAACACAGATATGGCTTAGTAATAGTCAACAGCATTCAGGATTATTTATAACAACATGCATAGATATGACCATCAACCCAACACAACAGATGGCATACATTTGCTGAGGGAACACAACACAATCATATATACTGCATGACATCTGTACAAAGTGTAGAAGACTTATGACTGCAGCTATGAACAGTGGCCCATTATTGGCATGTTACAGTGAGAATCTCAGACAGTGACTGTCATACCACTGTTTCATGTGACATATGTCCAATCAGGGATGCAATGACAGTAACTCTGATCACTATCACCATGTACTGACTGCAATTCTCACACTATGCTTCTGCAGTTCACAGATGTGTGTTTAGTGAGTAACACAAGAAACAAATGGTTCCACACAGTGACCAGTCCACAAATGGCCCTACAGATGGGGGCTCCCTCACAAACAGAGCACTGTCTTGTCAGTTTTAAAACATGCAGACTAGCCATTAACACACACAACTTGTTAAACTGGCAGTAGTCACAATGAAGCATAGCTACACTTACATGCTGTAGTCATGTCTGGCACATCACCCTCCTGTCTTTAGGCTATTTTCCACTGTGTATGATGTTTGAGGAATATCCAGATATCATCTGTGATGCTGTTTACCAAACACCAGATCCAGGCTCCACTCACAGCGACTGTCATGGGCAAACACCAACATGATGTTCCTAGGTATTGTACTGTGTTTCCATGCGATTGGCTATGGGAACATCACCACAGCTGTTCCTCATGCAATCAGCTAGAGGAGGACTGCAATAGGTGCAGAGGCCATCACCTGATCATGACCATCACTTACAAAACACAAGCTGCTGCTGAGCAGGTGTACAACAACACATCCAGTGTGTGGGAGGGACAGACAGAGGCAAAGTACATCAGAGAAGGGCCTGGGGACTAAAAGCTAAGCATCGTCTGTCACACATCTACCAGTACAGGGGTTCAAACCCCTGACTGACTAGCCATTACTATTACAAGTGCATGCAGTTACTCCATGTGTCACATAGCTGACATGTTGGTGTGCTGTAAGAACATATATGTGTGCTGGTGAGTGACATCTGCAACAGAGATATAGTAGACATACATTAGGTGTAGCACACATGGGGCTTATCCAAAAAGTGTTAAA